>NC_056472.1:17508785-17732086 GCF_008729295.1 Plectropomus leopardus | reverse complement strand
TCCAAGATATATATATATATATCTTGGAAAAATGTCCAGTAAATAATATATAAATGTACATTTCTTGTAACTTTCTTACTAATTTCTTGCAACATTTTGGGCTGTGCTTGTTATGTTGCTCCTCACCTTTTCCCCATGTTTTTGAAAGAAATCAACAAGTTANTCTTGGAAAAATGTCCAGAAAATAATATATAAATGTACATTTCTTGTAACTTTCTTACTAATTTCTTGCAACATTTTGGGCTGTGCTTGTTATGTTGCTCATCACCTTTTCCCCATGTTTTTGAAAGAAATCACACAGTTATGGTTACACAGTTAGTATAGGGTTGTTTATGGTGGAAGGAAGGTCATGCATTTTCCCCCGGTCACTCACGGGGGTCAAGGAAAAATTATTTGTAGCTTCAGGGAGAGTACTGATATAAAAAAAGGAAAAGGTGTCACCCCCTCCCCCTTACTCTAATCAATAAAAGACAGTCCCTTAATGGCTTGAAAAATCGTGTTGTCATTGTTCCATTATTAACTATGTATTTTATAAACAGAATGCTAGATTCAGTAAGAAACACTATAGGCTTACCTCTCATCCTATTTCCATGAATGACCCGTGCTGCTCGACAGTGTGTCCTCTCTTTGAACGCTCCTCTTCAAAACACATGAACCTCAATTTAGCTCGTGCAGCACTGTCGCAGGCAGCTCTATCCTATTTTGGTATCTGTGTGCAGCAGCGTCGACCCCCCTCCTCCTCCTCCTCCTGCTGCTGCTGCTCTCTGCTGCAGCTCCACAAGCAGGTCCTTGACAAAACCAAGCAACCTTTCAGAGGAATCACCCAACACCGCTATTTTCTCCCACAGCCTAAATATAACCTCCATCCACGGTCTCGTGATGCACTCACAGGCGGTGCATCAGTGGAGCCAACAGGCGGAGGAGCATCACTGACAGAATACAAATCTTACACAAATGAGCGTCGCCTTCAGTGCAGCACCAACAAGAAGCCGCTTCTCTGTGCGCTATTCATGTTTTCCCCCTTTCTTGTCGTTGCCATGGCGTTTAGAGCCCACTTTCAGTGTGGCCAAGGCTTTAACTAATCCTAACAAGGATTAACAGCACAGTGCACCATATTCACTCCTGCACAAGATCTGAGATATGACTGCATCAGCTGCTTTGTTATTTAACAGTGAAAATGCACATGGAATTCAAGTATGCAGTAAGTAACAGTATTGAAGTACAGTATTTCAAATAAAGCGGTGAAAATATTCTGAACATAGAATTAAACTGCTATTGACAGTATAGGTATAACTTTTCTTAAGGTGGCTAAAATACATATTGTTACTGGCCCCTACACAACAGTAGATTGCTATGCGTCCATATCAGACTCCAGCCTGCTCCTCTAAACTGAGGGGGGTGCTGACTGATATCTACTACTGTGGATAAGCCCATCATATAAACCCACTTCAAAAAATCTGAACAATCTTTTTAAAATTCTTTCCCTGCTGTATACAAATGCCCCCCTTTAAAACTGGCCATTCTTCAATACGACATTTTGACACTGAAGTACATCTGAGTGATTTTTAAGTCTAATTTTCACTTTAAAACTTAAAATAATTTCCTTAGTTACAGATTAAAAACTTTTTCCACAATTGATTTATGTATTGGGCTTAACCGTTTGAAACCTGTATCGACATCACTTTTCTTGCGCTGTGTTCAGATGCCTTTCACAAGTACTTAAACCTCTGTCCAACAAATTGCAAGAAATCAGAAACATTATAAAACATTATAAAAATAAAAAAGCAAGGGAAAAATGTCCAGAAAATTATATTCATTTCTATTAATATTTAAAATTATTTTACAGAATTATTATAATTTTAAGCATTTTTTTCAAGTTCATCATTTTTGTTTTATTTTTATTTTTTTACATAGGCTCAGGGTTGTCTAATTTTATTTTAATTTTAAAGTAACTTTCCTGTATTTTTTAGGGTTATTTATGTTTAAATTACTTACTGCATTCCTCCCATTTTTTGAAAATAAATAAATAAAATAAAATAAAGCAAATTTGCCCCAGGTTTGAGAGGGTTAATGTCAGAAAGTGATTCCCAAAATAAAAAAAAGAACCTGTTATTTCGCTCTCTTCAAAGCCAGACTCCATTGAGAAGAACAGTGATTTAACATTGATAAACACAGGATCCGCTGTTCTATCACTGCTGCCAACAGCTTGTTTGTGCTAGAGTAGTGAATCCAAACTAACTCTTTTGAACGCCAAAATCACACAAAGTCTCACAGTAACACAAACTACCGAAGTGATCAAGGCAGCGATGGACCAGCAGCTCCTGTGTTCAGCAAGCTGAAATTACAGCTTTTGTCAACAGAGTCCAGTTTCCTTGCATAACTGGAGAACTGAGGTGGTCAACAGTTTCCACTGAAAATACTCTCAACATACCATCTGCATAAACTGATAGATATTTTTAGGTAGTAGGTAAGTAAAAAGGGCAGTGCGGAGAAAAATGCATCTTACATCCTAACATTTTTCATGGTAATAGGTAAAGTATGCAATGAAAAACTATAGCGATAAAGATTTCAAACCAGACACTTCAAGCTCCACTATAAAAGATATTGTGACCACTTTTAAAGATCTTCTAGACTTTTCTTTAGTGTTTAAGTTATTCTAATTTTATACTCTATTCATTCTTCACATAATTTCCTATAACTCAAGATATTATAAGAAAAACACAAACAATTGTTCTTACTGTGTTTTTAGTAAGTGTATTTTATTTTACACCTCTTCACTGAAAAGGTCAAACAATTAACGGAACAGAATGATGCTGAAACATTATTTTTCACTTCAACAAAGTGCACGTAAAGCATCTAAACACTGGAATGTTATCGAAATGAAAGTTTTGTAATGCAAATGTTCAACTTCTAAACAAAGTTGTTAGTTGTAAACGCTAAGACCAAGATAGATAAACTTTAGACACTCTCGGAGATGCTAAGACTTTCAGACAGCATTGCTGCTGTCATTTAAATGACGAGCTGTGCAGCCTCTTTAACCAAAGGCTTTAAGGCACTGAGGTCTTGCGGGAGAGAGGACACCCCCACACAATACCACAGATCACCAGTGCGGTCTGCGGGAGCACTGAAGGACAAAATCTCCACTCCTTCAGCGGCCAGAACTCCTAAACAAAGAACAACAAAAGAGAGAGAATATGTGTGAGTTTAAAGAAAGAAAAACACACCATTAAGTCCTGAGAAATCATAACTCAACACATCCAAATTGAAAGTCTTAAAGCTGGGGTAGGGCTTTTCTATTCTTCTTCTTCTTTTTTTTTTTTACAACACAGAACATAAAACCCTGTGATAAACTTTAAGCAGATTGTAATTCAGGATGACTGAGAGTAAACTAGACTTGCACCTCCTCTTGGCTCTGTTTCCAGGCTTAAGAAAATCTAAAAGAGACTTTGGACAATCACGGGTCATCTCAGTGAGAAGACGTTCCTGTTGGCTGTTCTAACAAATGCAAATGAACGTGCACGTCCTTTGGGTGCAATTCTGATTCAGAGGAGAAGAATCCTGCAGAGAAAGTTGCTATTTCAGCATCATTAACATCTGCCTACACTTCAAAGATCCCCAATAAAGAGATACTTATCAAAAAGAGTCTAAATAGACAAATCTGTCAATATCAGCAGAGCCACTTGATGAATAAACTGATGACCAGATAATCACAAACTGAAACTGTTGAATATTCATGGTTGTAAGACTGCTGATTATGCCTCACAAGCCTGATGAGGAAGGGAATTATTTTATTTATTCATCTCTGATTAATACAGTATTATTTAAATATGTTTTGTCAGAAATTTATGGACTTTGTTGTCAACATGAAGATCTGAAAGTTTAATGGCAGAATGATTTTTAAAATCTTTTTTTAGTATGTTTCAAATGAATAAGTGGCTTTGGTTTAAATAATCCTGGGATGTCCTGTGAGCTCATAGAGTCTGGGCATGCTGGATGCATCACACAGTCATGACAGCTTGATTTACTCAAGTGAAGTGCTTGAGTACTTGTTTCGCATAGGCAGAAGAAAAACGCTCTGGGTTGTTTGTGTTCTTATTTAAACCAGTCCTAATCATCTTGAGCTGCAGCCCAGGATGCAGCAATGGCGTCCCCACAAACCAGTGTCAAGAGGGAACTTGTTCTGGTGGAACTTTGATATGGCGAGCCCTGACATTCAAATGGCTACACCCCTGCAGAAAAAGTGCAACATAAAACATTCAAAGATGTTTCACAGTGTTGTTTGCTTGCTCAGAGGTTGTTGTGTCTTGTTTCTAAAATGAAGTGTGGAAATAGGTGTAGCCGTGCAAGACTAGTTTCACATAGTGACAGGCTTAAACCCACAATCTAAATTCTGTGAGACAGACGACTTGATTACAACAACAATGTTGACATGCTTAATGTTTTACAGAGCTGAAACTTTGTACCTCAGTTGACACGTCACAAATATGCCCCGCTTTGTGTCCATCAAGAGACCAACTGCTTGTAGCCATCAGTTATGTCTTTATTCTATTAATTTCTTTCTCTTAAGTGTAATATATGTATGTAAAGTTTCTTACCAGCCACTGAGGACAGGAGCTGCGGACTTGCGGAGGCCTTGAAGAACAGCAGGTTTCCAGTGAGAGAGACCGGCTGTCTAAACACACTGTCGCTCAGCTCCAGCAGGACCGGCACGCCACCCTGAACTGACCCGACGGCTTTGTAGCTGCAGCCATTAGCCTCGACCTGCACCTTGCACACGCCACTGGCAGCTCCCTCTGAGTCACAGTGAGTCTGGTTTACCTGAAGAGTCAGTTCACATGAATGAAAAGATTATTTTTACACACTCTTTACTGTGCTCCGGTGTTTGCCAGAATGAGTTGATGTTGTACCGTGACTCCAGACTCCTTGGCTACGCTCAGTACGTTGATGAGGTTTGGGCAGCATCCTGATTCATGGTTCAGCAGTCCAACCAGTACTGATGAAGTCATGTAACCAGTGGAGGACTTCATGCAATCGCCTGGTTTGCAGAAAAAAACAATACATTTTGTTAACCCTTTTAAACCTAGATCAACATCGCTTTTATTGTGCTGCGTTTAGAGGCCTTTACAAGCTATTTGAAGCAAATTGGTTTGATTTCTTTCAAAAACAGTGAGAGAAAAAACACAATGACCAACTTAAAAAGAAATGTCCCACAAAGATTTGAATGAAATATGACAAGAAACTTAGCTAAAAATGTGTTTGCTTGGGGCGGGGGTTAAAGAGGGGAAGATTATTAGAAAAAATATCCCAAAAAAGCAAAATGTCACAAAAATTATATAATTAGTAATAGCAATTTTCTTCTTCAAATAATATCACTGAAATATAATAAAATACATAAAATAAATACATTTTTTTTTTTTATTTTTTTTTTTTTACTTTTGGCTTATTTACAGAAAATTTCCTTGTAACTTGTTTACTTTTTTTTTTTTTTTAAACTAATTTTCGGCCATGTCTTGATAAGTTGCTCGTTGCCTTCTCTCCATTTTTATGAAAGATATCAAAACAATTTGCTCAGGTTTCAAAGGGTTACATGCCACTGATAGCAAATGAAAGCAAAAATGTGGATTTTAGAAAATGTGTTAACAGCAAAAAGTGCATCTTCACTATTGACTATAACAGCACCTGTTTCACAATCACACCACCAGAGGGAGAAAAAAACACAACATTATCCCCCCTCCTTCTTCAGGTCACACAAACCGGTTCCACATGTTAATTTACCTTGAGTCGTGATCTGGACATGTTTGAATGGTTTCCTAGAGGCAGTGCATGACTGCAGCACAGCTCCCACAGCTTCTCCGAGCTTGATCAGCTGGTGAGACTCCTGGGAGAACGTGCTGGCCAAAACCTGTGCATTTACCTACAAAAAGGAGAAGACGTGGAATCAGAGTGCTTTTCATAAACTCAACGTGATCACATATTTGGAAAAAAGGATGCATTCAACCATTCTGAGGCCCACATTACAGCCACGGTACTTTAATTCACTGCTGCCAGGTTACAGCTGGTAAAGGTGCAGATTATGTTTTATTATTTATGCTGCCAGATGTCTTGTGAATTTCACAAAGGAATCACTAAAGTTTAACCTGAGTCTCTCACCTAATCCCTCCTTCAATGTCAGCCTCCACCCACACAAGTGGATAAAGGCTGACAGTTGTTACCGTCTTGCAGTGCTAACAAGTAGGTATGGGATTATATATACAATTTTAATGCAGCTCACAGTAAATCACAACTCACATACTGAATTTCAATTATCAGGATAATCATGAATAAAACAGACTGTTAAGCAACAAACGATAAAAGAGATTCTGCAAAAACAGGCTGCATTCACATCAGCCTCAAAACACACACAAAAAAAACCCCAAAGGAGAGCACTGGCATATTTTCATGTTGAAGGTTCTGCCATTTCAAATACTTTTTAGATTGCTGATGTTTTTCACTAAAAAAAAGATGTGTGCTATTGGTGATGCAATGAAATTACACGTCACCTTAACTAAATTAAGGTTAAGTGATTCAAGTATGTTTCACTGACGTTTTAACTGTTGAAAGCATATCTGAATGATTATGGGGATAATATCATAGATAATAATAATAATAATAAACTGTATTTGTATAGCACCTTTCATACAAGAAATGCAGTCCATTACACTTTTAAAAAAAAGAAATTACACGCACCAAGTGCTTCACATCAAAAGAAATAGAAGACATAATGAAACCTGCATGTAAAAATATAAGATCAGAACCGAATACATAGAATGCATCTTCACACGGCTAAAACTAACCTGATAATACTAGTGAAAGTGAGACAAAATAAGGACAAAAATTTAATGCACAGAATGCATTACATAAGCTGGAAAATAAAATACATAAAATAAAACTCAAGTGTATCCCAATTTTTTTGACCAGGATCATTTTGAAATTTTTATATCCTCCCATAGAAGTTTGATCATATAAAAAGTTCTTGTAAATATCCTTGTGTGTTATACATTTAATATTTGCAACAACAAAAAAAAACCCTCCAAAAATAAGCAGTAATTTGTTTGAAAATGTCTAAAAACACAGAGTAGAACTTACTGCTCCAACCAGCTTCTTCCCCGTCACCATGTCTACAATCTGCAGAGCGATGTCCTGCCCACATCGAGCCTGAGCCTCCTTCGTACTGGCTCCCAGGTGAGGACAGCTGATGACGTTAGGGTGATCGACCAATGAGCGGTCCTTTGGAGGCTCCTGTGGAAAAAACAAAAGCAAAAACACAGTATGATGTAGGCTGCAGCAACTCTTATTAATATTAATGTGTGATTAAAATGCAAACGTGGTATTATTGTTGGTGCCCACAATCAGATAGCTTTCCGTTTAACTCTGAGCTGAGCAAAAGGGCACTATCACTTTTACCAGATGGAGTTTTCCGTTGTTCACCACCAGATGTCACTAAAACCTACACACTGGACCTTTAAGAGACGTTTACATTTTGTTCTACCACATCAACATTTCAGTACATACCAAACTCTTGAATTTCGATACTTTTATGTGGCTTAAAAGATGCGGTTGCTTACAACTGGCCAAATGAGACAGATCATCATCACACAAAACACAGCTTCACGGCCTTCTTTCCTGTGGTGGCATGATTGAAGTCTCACAGCTGAGGTGTAGTTTGTTTATAATATACACAAACTACACTAAAGCCAATAGCCTAATGTTAGCTTTTCACTTCTGGTGACTGCATTTAAACTTCAAAAAATCATAACACTTTTGTTCGTTTGTGAAGTATCATGTCAGTATTGTTGTGTTTATTCTTTATTATTGCTATTATCATTGTATCAATTTATTCATGTGTTTATTTATTTATTTTTATCTTTCTATTCATAGGTTTTATCAGTGTCTGGTTTTAATGAGCGCTCCTATTTTGTTAGTACATACTAAATCACAAAGTCTCTTTTTATTTGTGTGTGTGTGTGTGTGTGTGTGTGTGTTGGGGGGTTGTTCTTGTTTTACTGTACTTTGTGTTACAGTCTGTTTGTATAAAGGAGTGCCATATAAATAAAGTCTGATTGATGTGCGAGTATCAGAAACTTTTGTTTGCCACAGATCTTATTTTCTGCAATAATACAAAAATCAATGGAAAAATCCGAAATGCTTTTTGACGAGGGAACCGGAATGATGTCTACTTCCGAGTTGGCCTACAAAAAAATGTAATCTCTGCAGCGCTCTAAGTAATCAATCTAAACACTGATGTTGTGATTATTCTATGGCCATTCCATTGTGTAATCAGCATTGCATTCATAATGATTAGTTAAGCAAAAAAAAAAAAAAAAACTTTTTCCACTTTTAAGATAAGATTGTATGCTCTGATAATCTTGCCTCAACAAAGACATCAAGCCCTGCTCCTCCACACTGTCCGGACTCCAAAGCTCTGAGGAGAGCAGCCTCGTCGATGATGCCTCCTCGCGCACAGTTCACAACCTTCACTCCTTTTTTGCATTTAGCAAATGTTTCATCATTGAGCAGACCTTTGGGAACAAAAAACAATGAAATGAAAGAGGCATTCCACAATTTTTCTACACAATCTATGACGGCTTTATAATCATGAGAGCTTCAGTGAAACTCACCAACAGTAGCGGGCATTAAGGGCGTGTGAACGGTGATATAGTCACACTGCGGCCAGAGCAGCTCCAGAGACATCTGCTCCACCCCCCAGCTGGCTGACACCTCAGGAGGAGTGATTGGATCGTAGCCAATTGTCTGAGAAATTACAAAAAAAAAAACAAATATATTTTGCTATGTTTGTTCATCTAATTATGAAAGCACAATTATCCTCGAGGAAATGTGACAAGTCCCGTCATGAATAATCTTGTTACTTACCCTCATGCCAAATGATTGCATTCTTGAAGCGACTTCTTTTCCTATTCTTCCGAGTCCAACTATTCCAAGCACTTTGCCGTACAGCTCTGCACCCATGAACTGTAAAATTAGAAACAAAACAATGACCCTGTCCAAGTGACACCTCTGATTAGAGATGACTGGCTGAACAATGGAGCCGACCACGCAACAATAATTGCTTTTTGTGCCGACTGCAAACACACCGCCGTTCAAACAGCACATGGGGGCAAACTAAAATTTCTGCCTACCTTTTTGCGATCCCAGTTCCCTTGTTTCATCGACATCGCAGCTTGAGGTACATTTCTGGAAACAGAAAAGGAAAAATATGTCACTTTTACAGTACTTCCATGCAATTGAAAGGATTGAGCATGTTGACAGTTTCCCATCTTAATCTCTTTATGTGTGCATATGATAAAATACAACTACAAAAAAAGACAAGAAAAATAAGCAGTAACAGGAGAAAAATGAGGCGAAAAAAAAACAGAGGGTTACAAACAAACAAGTGCTTTTAAAATATGCAAAAATATATTTGTTTAAATTTGGTGATAGTGTATATAATTAAAAAAAACACCAAAAAGGAAGAAAGACCGAAAGAAAGAATTCCAAAACAGAAAATACCAGGGATAAAAATTAAATTCAAATTATTTAATTTACTTATTATTATTATAAAAAATAAATAAAAACAAGAATCACCTTGAGAGGCTCATTAGGAGAGCACATGTCAGCTCGGCGGCACTGATCGTGTTTCCGCTCGGTGTGCTGGAGAAAACAGCCTGTAGTTAGTGGACATTATACTAAAACTGCACAGTAAATCAAATCTGTGCACAGACTGCAGACTCACTTCATGACAATAATACCCTTTTTGGTTGCAGCGTCAACATCGACATTGTCCACACCAGTTCCAGCTCTCCCAATGATTTTGAGATTATCAGCAGCATTGATGACATCAGCGGTCACCTTCGTCGCAGATCTAACCACGAGGCCATCATAGTCCTGGGATGGAGAGAAAAGCAGAGGATTGGTGTCATGGGTTATTATTGCTGGAGTTAATCTAATCTGTCAAACTTAGACCAACCTAACAAAATAGCAAAGTGGCCACTACAGCAGAGTGTGAATTATACAACAACAATTGAGAGGTTTTAAACTTTTTCTCAGAGTGTAAAGCCGTAAAACCGAGTACAGCGCAGACGCCTGCTGCAGCACACTGAAGTCTTTGTTTCTACCATGCAGAATGCAGACCTGTCTTACTAACATTAAAGGCACAGACCATCAAATAATCTAATATTTTCCGCTGTTTCCTCAGTAATTTAAAAAAAAAAGAGAAATCGACATTAGGTTTATGTGTGTCCCTTTGTGATCATTCTGTGTCAGTTCTTTGAATTCAAAGGTTTTTTCATGATTTTTTCTCTCCTCTCAGCAGCAGTAGGTGGACAATAGACTTTTCTCACTGCAGACATGTTGACAGGTGTACTGAAATATTAAGGAAGACATAAAAGGCATGCAGGCCTAGCTATAAAAATTTGGCTTGACAAGTCATGATTTTTGAGAATCAACCGGGAAGCTAACATGTGCATTAGCGTAATCATCTCTGTTGTCGCCCGTCCAGACTAAAACACAACCTCTGCATTTTCATACTAAAAGCCCTGACACACCAAGCCAACGGTCATCTGCTGGTCAGCCATTGGTGGAGTCATTGGTGAGTCTCACCTTTGTCTTTGAGGTGTGTCCCGCTTTACTGGCTCTTTTCGGCCCTTGTCAGCTTTTTTTTAGCAAGAGGGAGTGAGGTCAGAAAAAAACTTGTTATATGAGGTAAGATTACTTTATTTGGCCAAAGAGCAGAAACATTTGGTTTTTGTTGTTTTTCACTGGTTCGTGGTACTTATGTTTTGTTCTTTCAACATCGGATTGTGTTGTTAATGTGCTAACTGGCTAACTAGAGCTGTGACGTTCTTCCACTTTCCCTTTCTGACAGTAACAGATCATCCCCCACCTGCTGGTATGGAGAGTTATGTCTTCTCACGCAGGTGCAGAATGTCAGAGCTGCTTCGCTGTTGGTTGTAGTCTTTGAGGTATGGCCATGGTCAACTTGTTAGCTGAGACTCAAGCAACATGAGGTGACAGCACAATTTTCAAAAGCCTCCATTTAAGGGGTTCAGAAAGGTCAGACCAGTGTGGACATTAGGCATAAACGGCATTTAAAACCCACAAAAAAATGTATTAGTGTGAATGTAGCCTTTATGGGTTGGGATCGGGCCATTAGGGGGCCACAGCTAACTTTTAGGGCCTAACAGAGAGTTATTCCCTTTAGCAACTCACTTGCCCAATGAAAAAGTAGTAAACACATAATTATTTCCAGGACTTGACTTGGAATGAGCTACGGAGTGAGCATTCGGTCTTAGATACAGTAGTGGGGTCTGGATTTCTCTTATGTCAGTAGTTTAGTTAGCTCAGTTTAGTTGACTTAGAACACAAAGAAATAAAACATACTGCAAGAATAAACTGCAATGGAACTTCAAAATAAAAGCACTGTGCTGGAAGTTCACTGTACTTCAAAATAAATTGTGTTTTTTTTACACTTTTGACAATGTTTATGAGTCACTTGCAGTCCCTTCAGACCAAGTTTGGAACCACTGCTGTTCTCACTTACTGTCCATCTCTAGGGAAAAGGAGGGGCATCGACATAGCATTTTAATAAGGGGTTGAACGACATTGGTTTTTCAGGGCCGATACCGATATTTATTTTTAGTAGTTAATGAGACCGATAATCAATATTTGGAGCCGATATGAATTTTCAATAAAAATTAAAATCTTTCTGTCAGCAATTAGAATTTGTAATATAACCTACTCAACCATAAAACTTTGTTTAAATGCCTTTTGAAAATGTTTAATCAAAACTGAAACTTTAAACATCATACAGAGAAAGTTTACAGCAATTTCTTTTATAAATTCAAGTGAAAATTAAAAATTAAAATAAATAAATAAAAATAGCTCTCGGAGGTTTTACAATTAAAAGCTTCTTTGCACTTTTAAATTATTTATTTATTTTTTATCACCAAAACGCCGATACAGATCATGGGCAAAATAGTAGTATCGACGTCAGTAATCAGCCAGGCCGATAATCTGTCGACCCCTATTTTTTTTTTACTGTGACTTTGTTTTGATCCTTAACCTAAAAAAAACTTTAGTCTTTATTGTTATTTAATCAATAGAACAATCTGCAAATGCCTAAGTAAAAATTGGCGTTGGGCAAAAGATTTCTGACCTATTTAAAAAAAATACATAGAATTTTTTTTTTTTAAAAAAAACAGAAAAAAACATAGGTTAAACCCTGAGTTTGTATGAAAACCCTTCCATTAGAACTCATTGCTTCTAATATGACCAATCTAAATTTTACAGAGTTGATTTTTGTAACATGCACAGCCTAAGGGTGATCCTGTCAGCGTGCTGCATGATGCCGGTAAACTCAGAGATGAGTTGCATCAGCTCTACCAAGGGGCGGTACTACATGAACAATCAGTGGCTGCTGCACCTCAACTCCGCAAATACGAGTCAGAACAAACAGGAAAAACGCGAGTACATAACCCTCAAAAGTGCACACACCTTTAATTAAATTTTGATTAAATAAAAACCTAAAACCAAAGACTCATTTGTGCCTATTCCCAAACACAACAAAATAATCACACGAGCTTTTAAAGTGATGCCAGCCAAAGCGACTAAACTATTTTATCTAAAATATGATTGGATCATTGCAAGTTGTGTTGAAACAAACACGACACTGGTGCACGTGAAATCAGCTCGAGTGCAACTTTACCTTGATCTCCGCCAGTAATTCATCCTTCTTCATGCTCTGTTTTTCCGTAACTCGGATGCCATTTTGCTCCAGAATCGTCCTGCAGCGAGGGTCCACACTTTCACTGATTAACACGGTCCTGATGGAGATAGGGGCCATCTTGAGGGCTTTTCTGCAGGACAGCTTGTTGGTGAGTAAGTGGTGCTGGCGGTTGGATGATGCTTTCGTAAAGTGATGGACACAGGCAGACGCTTTCCCTCTGCTGGTTTTGAATGGTTTCCTCGGATTTAAGACGTCCCCCTTTCAAAGTAAACCCGCCTCTCGCGCATCTCCTGCTTTGACGTAACATATAGGAACATGTCCATACTGGAAATCCTTTTACACAATGGTAAAACCAGTTTGATATCAGCAGTGGTGGTACATATTATTTCTTTTGCTTCAGTAAAACTAGCAACATTGCAAGTACTTAGGGACTGTTCTTTATTTATCAGAGGAAGGGGTAGCTGAGGCGTGACTTTGATTTTTTTTTTTTTTTTTTTGGACCCTCTCCAAAGTTAAAAATAGTTTTTCTTTGAGCCCCCCAGGATGACTTAGTTATTCAATTTTAAAGACTTATCCTTTGATGTTTGAAAGTTAACTCTTTGAAACCTGGGGTGACATCAGTTTTGTTGTGCTGCTCTCACGTGCCTCTCATAAGTATTTAAATCAGGCAAGAAATGTTTCAAAAATTGCAAAAAAAAATAAAAAAAATAAAAAATTAAATAAATAAAAATACCCTATTAGATGTAGAAAAAAAAATTAAGTGAGGGGAAAATGTCTAGGGATAAAAAGAAAAAGTAAGGGAAAACTGTATTTTTAATTATCATAATTATATATTTAAAAAATATTTTAAAGAATCAGTTTTCTTTTTTATTTTTTACTTTTTTCCAAAACTTATTTTCAAGTAATTTGTTTATACTTTTTACTAATTTCTATAATTAAATATTTAAAAAATTATGTTACAAAAGTATTAGAATTTTAAAGGCATTGTTCCAGGTCATTTCCTCGTTGTATTTTTGTTTATTGTCATTATCACTATTATTGTTATAATTATTTGTGTTGGTAGTGGTAGTAGTATAGTAGTAGTTGTTTTGTTTTTATATATTATTAATTTTCAGGTAATTTTCTTGTACTTTAGTTGAGAAAAGCCTTGGTTTAAGTTAGTTAATAATTCTCTCTTTTCCAAGCACATTATACTTTATTTAAATCCTATATTTTACATGTTAGTTTTAACCCTCTGAAACCTGACTTTCTTTCAAAAACATGGGAAGAGGCAATGAGCAAAATAGAAAAAATTACCCAAAATTAACAAGAAATTAATAAATAAATTATTAAATTAAAAAATTAAAACAAAAAAAAAAACAAGAAAATTGCCTGAAAATTAGTTTAAATGCATAATGGCATATTTTTTTTCTTCTTTCTCATGATCAATCAGGGATCAATAAAGTATTTTTGGTTCAGATATTTTAGGGACTTTTTTTTTTTCACTGCAAACCAAAACTAAATTTCAACATTTTTCTTAAAGAAATGTTGCATGATTAGAAAAAGGTGCCAACATTTTAACCACATCTGTTTGAAACTGAGGTGTGTGATGTTACCTGTAGGTGTTACAGTCAAACAGGAGCACAGCGCCACCTGTCGTCCCCCAGCGGGAACGGTCTCTGATTGGTTTCGGCCGTTGCCTGGATACAACCCAACAAACGCGGACACAGACACAGCTGTTAACTCTAATGAGCCACAACTAAAAATCATCCCTGTAAACGGTTATGTTTGGCAGCAGTATTTCTTTCTTTCATCACTAGATAACATAAATGGCATCGGTGGTTTCAGCACGGTCGACGAACAGGCTCCAGTAAACGAGGTGAGAGCTGGAGAAACAGTTTGGGGTTAACTTCACTGAAGATAACTAACATTAGCTTTTATGGCTAATAGTTTGAATTCTGCAACATTAAACAGAAGCTAATAGCACAATTTCAGAGCGGCTCTGAAAACACATGGGCACTTGTAGTCATAAAAAGAACAATTACTTGTATGACTGTAAAGTATCAGTTTTGCATTTATGTATTATCAGTCACATGCAGTTCAAATCCCCCAGTGCAACCTCAACCCATAAATTATCAATGTGTAATATTCTGATGCACAGACAAAAAAGGTGATTGTGTCCATTGGCAATTCTTCACTCTGTCCCAATTTTTAGGAACCACAAATAATATCACTTAAGATACCTGCTATTCAATTCCATGTACAGTTACACACATTGTAAACTTCCCACACCAAAAGAAGAAATAAGCATCACATGACACCCTCTGTCAATCATTTGCTGTAGAATGTGACTGTTTTATAATATTAAACTGGTCAGTCTCCAGCTTTCCAAATTACAATCATCAATTATCAAAGTGATGGTGTATATTTTCGGTTGTCTTTATTATACAGTGCTGTAGATGTAGCCTGTCTTTTTACAGTAATGTCCTCCTTATAGCGTCCTCGGCTGAGGAAGCCAGCAGGATGATCCAGCCGCAGGATCTCCGACAGGTCACCGTGTTATCAAGGGGTGACTGGCTGAGGATTCAAGATGAACTGAACCAGGTTGATAAAGACAAGGAGAGTGTGAGAGAGGCAGCGAAACAGAGAGAGGCCCTGCACCTGAAGTCAAAGGAGGTGGTGAAACTCTGGTCAAATACCATCGCTGTAAGTTGCCTGTATGCGTTTTTTTCTCAGATTTTTTTTTTTTTTAAATTAAATTTAAATGTGCTGGTAAGGTTGCACAATTTTCAGTAACACAATATGTTTTTTCAAAGGGTCAAAGGCAAAAAAAGCTAGAGGCAAAGAAGATCCGGGAGGAGATTGAGGAGGAGAAAAAGAGCTGGCTGATAAAGAAGAGGCAGAATATCGGCAGCAGCAGCGGAAAGAGGCCATAGAAAAAGCTAAAACTAAGCTGTATTATCAAACCGACCGCGTTAAAGGGTTACATGTTGGTATCGCTTGAGAATGATGGTGTTGTACATGTCTGGCTTTAAAAGTATGATGTTTTGGGATAGTGAATGATTAATACTTCCACAGCGCGGGCTCTTGCTGACAGAGGTGCTGAAGGAGAGGGAGGCTCAGATTGAACTGAAGCAAAGAAACAAGAGTGCCTCTAAAGATGTGGACAAACAATACCTGGACATGGTAAAGACCAGAGAGGACGAAGCCTCGAGACAGGAGAAGGAGAAGGCGCTTCAGAAAAAGCTTGAGAGGCAGGCTGTTGCAGAGGACCTGAAAAAACAGTAAGTCCCACATCTGCTCTGATGCAGATGCACCGGTTGTTGAGGTCTTTATAGATATTCTAAAGACATGCAGTACAGATTGAATAAGAATAACATAACATCCTATTTCTGTTTGTGACATTTTTCAAATAATCTGCAAAGAAGGCTTGAGTAAAAATACATATATATATATATATATATTTGCTTCACATGAAAATATGATTCTTTTCCTTTAGGGTCAAAGAAAATGAGCTAGTGAGAGAGAGACAGAAGTTAGAGGACAGAGAGGGACAGAGAGGAAACCCAACGCCTTCAAGAGCTCTACCAGTGGGAGCAAAGAATGGAGGAAGAAAGACAAGCAAAGCTAAAGAGAAACCTTATGCACACTCATCTGGTGGGATCACAGAAGCACAGGTTTTCTGGTGTTTGTGTCCTGATGTTATAACAGACAAGTTAACGACCGTTTGCTGTTTTTTACAGGAACATATTTCCAATAGAGACCTCATAAGAGCGACAGATGCACAAAAACAAGAGTCGGAAGAGGAGCAAAGAAAACTTTTCCTCTCTGCAAAACAAAAAATGATTAAGTTGAGGAAAGACAAAGAGAAGGAATTGTTCAGGTAAGACCTGATAAAACTAAGGATGTTCAAATTAAGTTTATTTTGCCCCTGATTCTGATCAGAGTCATTTGATGTTGAGTATTTGCCGATAAAGAGTCCTGATCCGATTCTTGTATTATACAGCTGAACTATGCACACTGTAAGTAATTAAAGTTATTAAAATCAATCAGGTCTATATACAGTTTAATAGCTCTGAGATGCAATACACAAAAAAATGTCTGCACCCAAGCAGTTCTCTAAGGGTTTTTTTTTTTAAATCTTACTTTTACAAAATAAGAAAGCAAAAAAAACGAAAAATATTTTTATATGGCTCTTATCACAATGTAACTTCGTGCAGGGTTTGTTTTTTCAACAAAATAACAAATTAAACAAAATAAAATGTTTGGTCAGAAATTGCTCTCAGATCTATTCAGTGTTGCACTGTAATAAAAGTACAGAACATTACAGATGAGTAATATAATCATAATTCCACATCAGAGTAGTGTTATAGCTGCACTGAAACATTCCCAGTTACAATCGTGCTTATTACAGTGTATAGAAAAATTTTAATTCCACTTGAATAAAAAACAACCGCTTTCTACTTATTGTAGTAGCAGCATAACAATAAAAACCTGAACATCTGCCGCAAATCGTGCTCTCCACTTACAACACCTGTGTGACGGAAGGATCGAGCCTGTTCGATGTTTAAAATAATCCATCCCATCAATTAAATAATGCATTTATTGGGCTTGATGCTGATCCTTAAGATCTGATTGGGATATCCCTTACATCACAATAAAAATCATCAGCTGAGCTTCGTTGACATCCGTCATCTCAAACATACAGTAGCAGTGGATCGCTGACGTGTCGCCATCATGCCTGTGAATCGTTTCATTCTTCAGCAAAGCCCAGATGAGCAGAGAGAGGATCGTGAACGAGCTGAGTGCCACGCAGAAGGAGCAAGCTGATGACGAGGAGAAGAGGATTGCAAAGGCTGTCGCTGAGCAGGATGCAAAACAGGCCCGACAGCAGAGGGAGGAGGAGGAGAAGAAGGCTGCCGTGTTAGAGTCCATCACTGCACACAGAGAACTCATGGTAACACAAGTGAAGATGACGCTTCTGCACACTACATGTTTGTTCTGGCGTAAAACTTTAAAAATAGTACTATAAAGTCATTTATTTCGGGGTTTTGACCTGTGCATGGGCGGATTTTAAAACTATAGGCCCCTTAACATGTGCAAAAGCCCACGCCACCTCTCCTACATGGAGCAAGACACACACACTTTGTAGTGTTTTTGTGTCTTTTTGTAGGCATTTGTGTCTCCTTGTGGTCTTTTTGTGTCTTTTTATAGTCATTTTGGGTCACTATGAGATCATCTTTGAGGTCTTTTTGGTTGTTTTGCATCGCTGAGTAGTTATTTTGTGTCTCACTGTGCTAGTTTGCTAATATTTGTAGTTATTTTCTGTCTCTTTGCAGTGGGTCTCTGTGAGATCTCTGTGGCTTTGTAGTTATTTTGTGTCTTCTTGTGGCTGTTTTGTGTCTCCCTGTAGTCATTTTGTGACTCTTTTATGTCTCTTAGTTGTTTTATGTTTGTATTAGTTTTGTCCATTTTTGTAGCTATTTTATGTCTCTGCATATCTTTATCCCTGTGGCTATTTCATTTTATTTATGACTTACTGTGGTTTTGTGTCTCCTTGTTGTTTTGTGTGTCTTTTGAGTTATTTTGTGCCCATTTGTGGTAGTTTTGCCCATTTTTGTAGTTATTTAGTGTATGTTTGCAGTTCCTTTGCATCTCTTTGTGGTCTTTCTGAGTCTTTGTGTAGTCATTTTGAGTCTCTTCCTGAACAGTACATGTTAATCTGAGAGAAATTTTGCGGGTGAAGGCCGGGGGGGGGGGGGGGGGGGGGGGGGGCCTAAAACTTTGGGCCCCTGGGCCTGCGCCCGACAATCCCGTTCAGTAAGTCATCTGTGGACCTGACCTTTTCACCTGACACTCCAGCAGATAACAAAATGTGCTCACCTGTTTTATTAGAGAAAAGAGAAGGAGCAGAGAGACAAAACAGCCCGACAGAGCGCCCGAGACGCACTTCAAGCCAAGAAAGAGGCAGACAGAATATTTTCTGAGAAACAGCAACTAAAGGCGCAGAAGTTCAAAGAAGAAGGAAAGAAACTACAAGACTTCTATGCCACACAAATGGTAATGTTGAAACTATCCACCACAGTGTTGCAAAAATGAACAATTTTGATTTGGTGGTTGTTCTGGTCCTTGTTTGACGTTTATTATCTTATCCAAACGTAGGCTGAAAAAAATTGCCAGGCGTCAGCAGTTGATAAGAGAGACGAACAGGAGTTTGAAGTGAAAAATGCAGAGCTCATAGCTGAAGAGGAAAACCAGTTTCAGCAGTATGCAAAGGACATCATCAACGCAGCGGCGGAGGCTCAGAGAAACGTGTTTCCACTGTGCAAAGCTGCAGGGGAACGGACTGGAGGAGGACTTGGTACAGTTTTTTGTGGAGTCAGGCCCAGCTACCTGGTGCAGGACCGTACTGGGGCTCAAATGCCCAAATTTGTTTCTGATGCCACTCAGAGCATTAAAAAGCTTCATGAAGCCGTAGATATTCAGGACGCAAAGAGAGGAGACTTGGGTTTACGTGGTCGTAGGTCACTACCAGCTGATAGTTCTGGTTTCAAGAGTGTTAAACACACTGGATGTTTTAATAACTTCCTGAAAATGTTTTGACAGATGCTCTGTCCAAAATCACTCCCTCATTCACTACTATTCACTACTACTGTGTTGTACAGTTGGGCTGCAAGTGAAGATTATTTTCATTATTGATCAAAAGTTAAGTTAATAAAATGTTTGTGCATGATGATTATACCCTGCAAACTGTTTATTTTTGGCAAAATTTTAAATGACATGTAGTATAAAGTGTTTTTTTTTTTTATTGGAATCAAAATTGGTGCACATCATACAGCACAGCATATCTTTGACATTTTCTTTTTTTCGAACAACAAAGTGGGAGAGGGATAAAATAAAGTAAGAAATTAGAAAGTGTATGTTACAAAATTATTCATTCAGGCAGTGGCAACACCAATAGGATGTTTTTCTGAGAGATAAAGCATAAAGTGATTTTTAATGCTGATTTTAATGGTTTTTTTCCTGACAGATGTTTGTCCCACATGATGTGTCCAAGGACCATTGTGATTTTGAAAATCCAACAATAAATCCTCTTTTTGCCATTTCTAGCTGTTATAAATGGTGTAATTTTGGTTA
Source organism: Plectropomus leopardus (assembly GCF_008729295.1). Classification (NCBI taxonomy): domain Eukaryota; kingdom Metazoa; phylum Chordata; class Actinopteri; order Perciformes; family Serranidae; genus Plectropomus; species Plectropomus leopardus. The sequence continues at coordinate 17,712,210 of NC_056472.1, read as the reverse complement.
TTTTGTAAAGAAAACATGCCTTCAAAACTCATTTAGCAGGCATGTATTCTTTAAAAAATGGTGGTAAAATAAAACAAAATATAGCCATATAAAGTTGTATGCCTCTCCCCTAAGCCAAAATGGAAAACATGGGAATGCAAGTACCCATGACAAAAAAATAACCATATCTAGTGATCAATTTTAGACTTTCAGACAGACTTTGTGGTGGTTTTGCCTAGTTTTTTTGTTGCTGTTCTGCATCTTTAGTCATTATGCCTCTTTTTGTGGTTTTGTGAGTCTTTTAGGTCATTTTGTGTCTTTTTTTGGTAATTTGTGTGTTTTTTAAATAATGGTCATTTTGTGTCTTTTAGTTCCTTTGCATCTCAATGTGGTCTTTTTGTGATAATTTTGAGCCTTTTCTCTGTCTATAATTGGAGACACTTAGCAAATGAAGACAAGCCCCCCCCCCCCCCCCCCGATACTTCGGGCCCCTGGGCCTGTGCTCAGTAGGTCTGTTCAGTATCCATCCTTGGGATAGGACTAAGAATACTCTACAAAGTTTGTGCTACAAAACCTGACAATCTGTTAGTTTACATGAAGCTAATGAAACAAAATATTTTTTAAAAATCTGTTAAATTAAATTGAACTTTTTCATATCCCCATTCCTTTATTTAACAGTAATTCAGGTCTGGCAAGTCAGTTTTTTTCAGTCTTAATTCAAACAGACGATGTTCATCACCTGACTTATTAGGCTGCACATGACAGCCCCCTTATCTTCAGATTGTGTGCTCATTTTATTGAATTACGTTTCAACACTAAGACACATGCAATTTGTTTGTATCCAGAAGTGGCTTTACAATATATATGTTTCAGTCAAACGTGTTGAGCTTTTTCCCTCAACAAAAGTTGAGCACTAAGAACAAAGCTCTGGAGTCCAGTATGACCCTTGTTTGTAGGTTTTGTTGTTTTGTTTTGTTTTTTTTACTTTTCTGCAATAAACAGCATCCTTTGTCCTGTCACTTAGTTCACATGCTGAGTGGACAGTTATTAGAGTCATATGAATCCAGTTTTGTTATGTCGTATTCGAGTGTCCTAATAGCCATGGCAGGGAGCCATCATGCACCAGGACCATCAAATATTATTATATTATATTGATTTTATTACTTCCGCGTGTGCTTTTTCCACTATGACATTTTAAAAGGCCTATGAAAAAGGCCTGTGCTGTACAGAGGACACAGGCACACGTTTGTGGGACTTGTCCAACTTCTAGCATGATAGACAACACTGAGACAGACCTGCAGAATCCGTATAATCACAGCTGTCTTTTAAACTAGTTGAGTCATGTTTATATTATAGATAAAAATTGTTGAAATTGAGGCAAATTCCAAATTTCCAAAATTCTTTGAATATTACCAACTCCCTGAGCAGAGACAACAACATCGGCTCTACTAATTAACCACCTCTGCAGTTAATCGACCCTCACACTGGATGACAGTGTTAACAGTACCGTGTAAATTTCCTGTAATTGTGGTATCACTGTCGATTACTGCGATTCTAGACTGCATTTCTTGCATGTTTAAAGAATATTAAAACAATTTATTAAATTCAAAGTGGAGCCTTTTAATTAATTCTACACAGCATTTGAGTTCTTAAAACCAACTTGCACAAATCACATTTTTTTATAAATTGATTTTATGTTTTACTTACAGCATGACATTTTTTCCCATTAAAAAAAACCAAACAAACCAGAGGTATCTCAAAACTGGTTAACAAATAGGATTACAGTACAAGGTCGTGTGGATGTACAAAAAAAAAGTCATCGATGCACATAATTCATACAATGACAGGGATAAGCATGCAAGAAATAGTTTTTTTCTTCCAGACTGATTGCTGTAGTAAAAATAAACTGACAGGTAAACATCATTTTCCAAACTTAGACTTAACATTGAAATACTTTTCAGAAGAAAATGTCCTCTCTGTTGCAGAAACATCTGTTTGAAATAGCAACCATTCTAAAGTCAAAATATAATTTACCAAAGAATCCAAATTAAAACATCCTTCCACCACACACGGACCTCCTCTGGTCATGTACAATGAAAAGAACACCTGGTACTTACTGCTGATGCAGTACACACAGTATATGAGTTTATTTTTTAGTCTCCTCTAAACTGGCCGTGCTGCTTCAGCAAACCATCAAACAGTTTAACACACTTAATGAGAGACAAGTCCAAAACTTCAATTCAGAGCCAAAGTTCAGTCTAGAGTTCAGCCAAAGTTCACGTACCGGTCTGCTACTCAAAGTTAAAAAAGGCTTGTATGAGGTTCTTCTTCATGGCATCAGTGTGAGGAAGCAGGTAGTAGTACTGACGTGGAAGTTAAACAAAGTACTGCTGTGGATGAGGACAGCGGCAAAACATATGTATGCCACATTAAAAAAAAATAAGTTTAAGTGTACACGTATTTATTTGAAGAGGTCCACCAACTCTGCTGCCATGTTCTGATTTTGTATTTTTGGAGCTGAACCTAAAGCAGTGAAAGATAATCTGAATATAGCGTACACCTAAACTGATCATTTTTAAGGTAGATCTTTTTTTGGGTGGTAAATTGAGAAATTGGGGCAGCGAGGTTTTTTTTTCTCTCCTATGTTGTTAGAGAAAAACTGATTTGGTCTATGATGTTGAAGTTAGAAATTAAAGTATCTGGAAAACACCAATCTACTGTAGGTAATACGGTGGCCATGAATTATTTACTTATAAAATGACAAAAACTGAACTATCCTTTAAACTTTTTTTGAAATCAGCTTTGACGGACTTTTGTATCGTGATAACTTTAGCTGAACTCTGGAGTGAGTTTTCCTGCACTGAATGACGGATGTGAATGCGCCCCACTCCAGATGGAAAGCTGATGCTGCATCAGTATAAAACAGGGACAGACTTCAAAACTCCCCATCTATTCCTTCAGTATATCATCAGTCGCTGTCGGAACTTGAGCTAGAGCTCGATTTTTTCCTCTTGCTGTCATTTCGATCTTTGCCCTTCGTACTATCTGGTCTTGGTTTGGCCGGGCTTCTTCTGTCTTTGGATCTGGAGTTGCTTTTTGCTTCTCTCCATTTGGAATCTGAACTCTTTTGACTCTTTCTTTTTGCGTCTCTATCACTGTCAGAGCTGCTGCTACGTCTTCTCCTTTGGTTGGCAGATTCTCTGTCTCTGTCCTTCCTATGAGAGGACCGATCTTTGCTGTGGTCCCTCTTATTACTCTTGCTCCTGGAGCGCCTGCCTCTGTGGGAGTCTCTAGGTTTCTTTCTGTCTGGACTTCTTGTTCGACGTTCTTTATCTCTGGACGAGCCGCGCTTCTTATTCTCCCTTTCACTGTTATGTCGTCTGTCCTGACTCCTGCTACGTTCTCTGCCCCTCTCTCTGTCTTTTTCTCGTTTTTCTTCTTTGTCTTTGGACGCCGCAGGTGCGCTCCTATCCCTGTTCCTGCTACTTGATCTGTGCCCGTCTTTTGTAGCTGGTTTCTCCTTGCTCCGTGACTTTGTCCTAGTCCTCTCACCATTTCTTCCTTTGGTATCCTCTTTATGCTTTTTACTGGCCTCGTGACCTTTATTTCTGTCTTTATTGTGATCAGACTCTGACTCCTTTTCTTTCTTATCAGCATTTCGATCTCTGCTCCTTGAGCGACCTCTCCTATCGTCACTTTTGTGTTTGTGACCTTTCTCTCTGCTTTTTGACCTCCTACTCTTTTCTCTGCTTTTGCTACGGCTTCGAGATTTATCTCTTTTCTTAGCCTTGTGTTTGCTATGCTTCTCATCCTTCTCAGCGGTGTCCTGTTCTGTGCTTTTGGATCTATGTGACCGAGTTTTCTTGTCTTTCTTAACCTCAGCCGTGTGTTCCTGCTTTGTGTCAGAGGTCCGTCTCTCTCTTCTCGGAGCTTTAGCAGCGTCATCCTTGGCCTCATTCATGTCACCTCTGTTAAAAAGAGCAGAGTACATGACACCGGCAGACCATAAACACTGACATCAGGCAACACGAGCGCAGAGACATGACGGCTTCAACAGAGTTCTGAGCTAATGTAAGTATGTTAAGGCACGTTGCTCAAAAGTTACAAAAGATTTTAATGCATGTTCTTTGAAATATAAAATGAATCACAATGGCCTACGGGGGATATTAATATCTGCAAGTTTGGATTCAAAGAAAGCCAAGTCCTCTGACCGACAGAATGCATTTAAAATTTTGACGTACAGACTTATATCATTGCCTTTTGTATTGTGCTGTGTTTGTAAATTGTACTTTAAAATAGCCAGAGATAGGCTGGATGTGTTGAAGTTGGGTTGACTGAGGTATTTATCCATAGTCAGTGTATCACCTACGGTAGATGTCGTTTAGCACGATTCCAGTTTTGTGAAGCAGACAGGAGTACCAACACCAAACTTAAGTGATGCACTGCTGTAGACGACTGCAGCAGCAAAAAATGTATTTTAGTAAGCTTAAAAAAATCTCTATCAGTTTAAGTGTATGCTGTATGTAGAATATGATGACCGTTCAACCTTGACGTCGTTTTTATGCTCTCCTCAAAGCCAGACTACATTGAAGAAACAAGCAAACAAACAGAACTTTTACCTCCTAAACACAGAAGTTGTTGGTCTACTGCTGCCTCGACCAGTTAGTTAGTATATGTGATTATATGACTTTGGTGTTTTAAAATGTAAGTTCAGATTCACCAGAGTCATACAAACATTAACACAAACAAACAATCCAACCAAAGCAGCAATAGAAAAGTAATTAGACCAGTGTTCATCGTGGTAAAATAACTGTTTTTGTCAATCTGGTGGCTTTGACGAGAGCATTGATAACAGCTTCAGTCTCAGTCAGAGAGGGCTGTCAGAAGGTCAATCGGTGAAAATATTCTTAAAATACCCTTTTTTAAATTGATATTGATTGTTTTAGGGTTGCTAAAATACTTTTTGCTGCTGCCCCCGTCAACTGCGGTACACTCCTGGCTGCTCCTCCAAACTGGGGTTGTGCCAACTGCCATCTTCTGTGGGTAACACAATGGCTATAGATAAGCACCTCATACAACCCCACTTCAAAAAATCCAAACTACCCCTTTCATAAGTCAAAGTGAGGTGATCTTACTTGTCACCCTTAATCCACCGCTCTCCGGTGACCGCCCTCATCCTCTGACGGTGTATCTCCTGACGCCAGTGTGGAGGGGTTTCACTGCGCCGAAAACGATCTCTGGACCTTGACCGAGAACGTGACGGAGTCCGATAGCGCTGGATGGAAGAAATGACATGCCACTTAATATTTTACAAAACCTTCTTAGAATTTTTTTTATCCATGGTAAAATTTAATCTAACGTGTCACTTTATTATAAAAGCAACTTGACGTGTTCAAATCTCATTAGACATGATGTGAATTGTGACAAAAGCGGACCGAAGTTTAGCTGAGCTCTTGTCATTAGTGCAGTGCACCTACCCTTGGACCCCTGCCTTTAATCTTTCTCCCGGATCGCGTCATCACTAGTCTTCTGTGATATGATGACTGAGAATTATATGCTATGCCAGAACTGGAGAGAAAAACAAACAAAGCATGAAAATTAAGAGCAGGGTTTGTGCAGATTAAAGCAAGGCAGGTTTAAGACTTTTTCAATATTAAGTTTAAGACCAATTTTTTAATAACCTAAATTGAAGGACAATTGATTTTGCCCAAATGTTTATTGTAACATAAAGCATGACCTTTTTTTGTCCAGTGAAAAGTTAGATTATCTACATCAAAAGCTGAAAAATAACCCTTTTAAAGAGTAACGCATGACAGACAATAAACATGTTATATTATCACAAAAGTTTCTATTTGATTTACCAACACATGGGAAATATTTGGCATTTCTGGCTGATTTTGTGTTTCTCAATCTGCATGTGAGATTCTACTGCTTGGATTCCCATCACGCTGAGCTGAAGAAAAGGAATTATTAAATTATTTAAAATAGCTGTTACCAATTATTATCTTAAAATCATAATTCCCATGTCAGAGGACTTTTTAGACATGAGTTTAGGTCAATATAATGACAATTAAAGCCTTGTTTTTAGAGTATTTAGATTAATTCAATGCTTCTTAAGACTACTTAATGATCCGCAGGAACCCTGTAAGAGACAATGGTGTTATGTTTGGATGTTTGTCATATCAGCTGTTTGTCAAGAATGCTAACCTCTCTCTTGGCCTTTCCTCTTTATGCATTGGATTCTTTTCAGCTTCCTCCTTTTGCTTCTGGACGGCCTGGGGACTCCTCCTCATGAGGAATCGATTCTCCGGGATGGGTGGAATTTCTTCAGGACGTACGGTAGATGTAACCAAGTCTTCTTGTTCTTTCTCTTCAGCACTTTCAGCCTCTGACCTAGGAAAGCAGAGCAGCGAGGAATAAAGACACGATGTGCTGTTTACACTGCAGACAATGAGAATGCATAAATTAATTACTTTTTCTTTTCCTTCTTCTTCTGTTTCTTTTTTAGCTTTTTCGCCTTCTTTTTCTTCTTCTTAGATTCCTTCTCTGATTCCTCAGATTCAGAAGATGCCGATGAGCTCTCGGAGTCGCTGGAGCTACTGCTGGAACTGGAAGAGGCTTGCTCTTTCTTTTTGTCATCTTTCTTTGCTGCAAACATTTAAGAGTTTGTTAGAGGCACTGCTTTATAGAAATCTAAAACTTGTATCTGCTCAGACAGCAGCAGCAGACAAATCACACATTGACATTTCAACTTATTTTTAAGTAATCAAAATGCCTCACACAAACAAACCTTTAGATTTGGGGATGAGTTCTCCACAGTTCAAAACTTTCACATCAGCATACGGTCTACTGTTGGGATCTGTTTTCTGGTTCTCCATGGTTTGAACTACCTCTTGGCCAGAAATCACATGACCAAAAACCACATGGACACTGAAAAAGTAAAGTGGTATTGAGCTTTAGCTATGTTGATCGAAGTCAAGCAAAATACACTGTGTATATCTGTGCACTGCTACGCCATCAATCACAGTTTCAGATGCAATCAAGCAGCACTTACCCATCCAGATGTGGCGAGGGTTTTGTTGTTCTGAAATGGTACAGCAGGCCATTCAAGATTTTAAAAAATGCATATAATGAATCGCATGACTGAATAGTAGCAGAATGATCTAACAATGCATCAAAAATATAATATAGAGGAATAGTGCTTACATGAAAAACTGGGATCCGTTTGTATCTTTGCCCCTATTGGCCATAGACAGCAGGTACTCCTTATTGTGTTTCATGGCGAAGCTTTCATCTGGGGGAAAAGGATAAGATTGTGTTGCCATCCTGAAGCCAACGTCGGTTTGGATAACAACTGACAGCTCTGATGGCCTCTTTACCTTCAAAAAAGCCTCCGTAGATGGATTCGCCTCCTCTTCCATTACCTACGACGTCATAGAAAAAATAAAATATAAGAAAGGGGGGCTGCTGCAGGAAAAAGTTATTTAACTTCTGCTGATTGCTGGATATTCAAATAAATTTGATTAGGTTGATATTTTGTTTGTTGATGCGTTCATTGTTAGATGCTGAGAGGTAAATCTGGGAGCCTTGCAGTAATTAAACAAATCCGAACAGTCTTAAAATATTTGGATTCAATCATAGGCATCCTAAGATAAGTTCACTATTCACATCCTTCAAATCTCATGAACTCACCTTCGCTGAAGTCTCCTCCTTGAATCATGAAATCTTTTACAACTCGATGGAACAGACATCCTTTGTAGTGCAGAGGTTTCATAGTTCCTTTACCAATGCCTTTTTCACCTGGATGAGAACACAGTCAGTTATCAGTTACTGATAGTAAAACATGCTAGGTAGTAATAAAATAAAAATCTGGTATATTCTTGTGAAGAAAATTCATTATTCACCTGTGCAGAGGCATCTGAAGTTTTCACAAGTTTTGGGACAGATGTCTGAAAACAATTCAACCACAACTCTGCCAACTGTGAGAAAAGAGCATTGTTAGGATTATTTATCGTTACTACAAAAGTCATATCTGGCTAAAACTGATGACATATAATACAACATCCTTGCAAAACATCCTACTGAAACCCTTCTGCCCACCCAATTTAATATCTATGATTGTAGACTAACAATTAGAAACATTTTTAGTATGGAAAACAATTTGGCAGCAGCACAAACTACAGTGTATTCTCGAAAAATGAACATAACATTTGACCAACACCTCTCTAAACAAGTATAACATTAACAAAGCTGACATTTATTGCAGGGCTGTCGTATAAAAGCAGTGGTGGAAGAAGTAGTGAGATCGTTTACTTGAGTAAAAGTGGAAATACGAAAATATAAAAATTACAAAACTCCATTGCAAGTAAAAGTCCTGCACCCAAAGGGTACTTAAGTAAAAGTACATAAGTATTATCAGCAAAATTTTAAAATGAACTTTAAGTATTCGTTATGCAGAATGGCTCCTTGCAACCCTAATTATCATTTCATACAAATACAAATATTTTAATGTCATAATTCCTCCATGTGGAGCAAATATTAGTTACTTTATGTATTGCTGGGTAGATTAAAAGTATAGTACTACTACATCATCTCTTCTAAGCATATTCTACATTCATTATGTAGTAACTAAGTATCAAATAAATGCAGTTTAGTAAAAAATACAATATTTCCCTCTGAAATGCAGTAGAGTATAAGTTTAAAGTTGCATAAAATGATAATACTCAAGATGTCAAGTGCAGTACTTAAGTAAATGTACTTAGTGACATTTCAGCAACTGTATTAGGCTGCATTACATTTAGTTGTACTTAATAAACTGACAGTCAGAAAGTTGAAGGGTCTTTCTTACCGAGCACATTACTGATGCCAATGTCAAGAAAGCACCGAGTGCGCTGAGTTTTGATCCCCATGATCACCTTCACTGATCAAACACCTGAAGGTGAAAAACACACATAGAAAATTGTCACTTTAGCTCTTATAACTCATCAGGGGGGTGTCAGCCTTAACGAGCGTAGAAAATCCTGAAAAGCTACCATCTTTAACCAGCTAAACGATATCATTAAAGTCTAATTAAAAACAATTTAAATGGCCGAAAATTGCGGTATCAACTGTAAAGTGTTCTTACAAGACACCAAATAAACAACATAAACGGTATTGACACTTTTGAAGCTACGACAACAGCTGGATTATAACGAACACGATTGGGCTAGCTAATGTTCGTTTGTTTTTATTAGCAAGCTAACGTTAGCCAGTTAGCGTCGCGTTTGAAGTCTAACCTAACCTCTGGAGCTGATTACGAAGATACATTTTTGAGTTTAACCATCAAAAATGTGCACACACTCATTGATATGGACACTATCGTTATAGGTTCTCACAGAAAACACGGTCGCCCTAACGGCAGGCCTGCTGTTAGCATTAGCATGTTAACCTAGCCTCAGCCAGACAACATGCAAGGGGGGGTTCTTCTACATGACGCAAACAACTGAATTTTAACATATTAACGACACACGTAGCGGTTAAGTCGTCCTTAAAAGAAAACCTCATCACCTGGAAACACAAGAATATCACTCCATACGGCAGACAGCTCTCACAAACGACGAAAATTAAGTTTCATTCAGTGCTGGGCTCACTGTTTTCTAAAGATGGCGCGGCGGGGACGTCAGTGTATTTCAGGAGCCGTGCGCAGCAGGCTGAGACTCTCCGTGAGAAATTATGACCTGAAATTGACCTGTCAGGTGTTTTCTTTGAATCCTTATGAAGCTTTTTTTCTTACCCCCCTTGACTTAGGAGAAATCACGCTCTCTTCACCATAAATTAAACAAAGAATAAAGCGTTTTCATATCACTATACCTGTTGATATATGATCTTGTTTCCTTTTTTAATAACTGAAATGCAATTTCTATTTTTTACAGTTTCTGGTTTTGATAAATGGTGTACGTTTTTTTTTATTTTTTTTATTTGTAAAGAAAATGCACCTTTCAAACCTTCATATTTTCTTTAAAACTGGCAGTAAAATCAATACAAAAGACAGCCATTTGAAGTTGCATGTGCCTCCTCTAAGCCAAATTATTTTTTAAAAAGAAAAAGCCCTTTTATAGTGCTTACAAAAAATCGACAGGCCTCACACTTCTTGCACCCCCAATCCCACCAATCTCACAAATAACTAACAGTCCCTTATCAGTGAATGGAGTTCTGAGGAAGCAACCTGTAAAGTTGAAATCTAATTTATATGAGCCACACAGAAAGACAGTACGTGCATGCAGCGCATTGATTTACTCTGAGAAAACACTTCAATGAGCCCTTCTGCTCAGTGCCTGCTGAAAACACTTCAGACCTCACCAGTATGAATGAGCTACTGCCTGAAAGGCAAAACCAAGGGCTTTAAAACTCCAGGCTTCATTACGTCACTGGCTACGGAAGTGAAACACTATAGCACACATGCTGGGTAATTTTGACTTTGAATAAGCGATTTTAATGACAAGTCCTTTTTCTGGTGTATTTATAATGCTTGGATCTCTATAATTTACAGAAATATACCCGATAATCCAGCTAGCAGGCGTAATCTGGCGTCGTCAGTCATTTTAGTTGATTGTTTTTTATTGCACGTGAACACCGCGTTAGCAAACTGAAGTTAGCGGATGGTAGCGCACTCCAGTGCAGCGTTACACCACAGGAAAGTCACATGAAATCTCTGGTTTGGGCTGTCTGTGAGATGAAACCGTCTGAACTTGAGGTCAGCATGTCACACTGAGCAAACATCACCTTCATCCAACTTTTTTTTTGTTTTTGCATTTAATTTAACTTTAACAAATCATAATTTAAGACATTTGATTCAGGTTAACGTAATGTGTTTCTCTTGTGTTTTATTTCATTATCTTGTCACAGGTCCCTGAAAGAGCACCTAACTACCTCCAGACTGTAGTTTTGTGGGTTTGATCTCCTACCTGTTGGTTTGACATTGAGGTGCTACAGTGGGGACGCTGTGTTTTTACCATGAAGACCCCAGTGCATACTTAATTTAATCCCAGATCTGTGGTGATGTTTCGGCTCCGGTATCTGAACTCCTTCCTCCGGAGGCCCTTTCACCGGGGACCAGTGAACCGGGACCAGGTTCTGGAGCGGCTGAGGGATTGCTCTGCTGAAGATCAGGTGCTCGATGTGGTCGGGAAGAACAAGGCCAAGCTCACGGTGAACCACATCAGTAGGGCAGTCGGGATGCTGTGGCAGTTTCAGAGAGAGAAGCCACAAATGCTGAGGACTGTGGAGCTCATCAAGAGCCACCCGCAGTTCTTGACTCTCCGGGTTTTGGCGGAAAATAAAATTGCTCTTATGGATGATTCCATGTTGGTCGACATGCTTTACAGTTTCCTCAGGTACTTTAAGATACAGACACAACCCGTTTAAAGGTTCAGTGTGTAAAATTTAGGGGGATTTAGTGGCATCTGGTGGTGAGAGATGCAGAAATCCACCATTGAAAACTTCTCCAGGTTCCTTCTGTGGTCATTATTCAGAAGGTTTTCATTGAGAGCCAATTATATGCAAAGGTAAAAACACTGAATAATGCAATTTCACGTCACAAATCAGTGTGTTTCTGATGCCCCCACAGAAAAGGGACTTCTTAGTACAGTGGCTGATGCATAAATGTGGGTTACCCTTTCTAGAGCCAGTGTTGGTTTGTCCAATCTGAGCTACTGTAGAAACATAGCAGTGCAACATGGGAATTTCTGTAAGCAAGGTCCTACTCCCTATATAAGCAGCTTATTCGAAGATAATGAAAACACAGTGATTCTTATTTTCAGGTGATGATATGCTTAAGAAATTATACTATATGCTGTTCCTGCCAATAGGCCTACATTCCCCCAAATTCTACACACTAGACCTTTAAGTTTCATATATTTGAGTTACAGTATAGTAATGATAACATACTGTATTATTGTCCATCCTTTAGGTTGAATGTGGATCCATTTGATTCTCTTGTTCAGCAGTTGGTTTCAGAGGCGTGGCAGAGAATAGACAGGTATGACTGCAAAACATTGTTTGGAATTGAAAAGTCTCTAAAATGCAAAAAATAAAAAACAAGTGTATATATATTATAGGTACACTGTTTTTTTATTTTGGGCATATATATATCACCACATAGGAGAAGCTGAAACCAGCAAATGTTTTAACCAGTTTTAACCAAAGTCACTATAAAGTTAGTGTCAAAACTGTCAGATTAGGCATCTGAATTGTTTGAGCACTAATGAGTTGTTACACAAATGTGGATTTTTGCAGACTTCCGATGACAGCCCTATCCAAGCTTTCCATTTGTCTGAGTGATCAGCACCTTCAACAAAGTCCTCTAATGGGCGAAATCACAAACATTGTGGATCAGAGGTTGTCGTCCATTGATGATGCCAGGTTGGTTATGAGGCGGTTATGATCAAACCACAAATATGTGATCAAATGTAAGTATCTCGTGTTGTGTATTGACTCTCTCGTCATGTTTTTCCAGGATCTTAACTACACTCATGATCAGCACGTCCACTCTGGTGTCTCCCCGGCTTCGAGATGCCCTCATCAGCAGGGCAGACCATCTCCTGGACACCATGGATCCCTCAAATTACAACAGCCCACGGAGAGTGGTGCAGTTCCTGCGCAACATCAAGTACAGTTACAGACCTCTGCTGGAGAAGTGCAATAAGATCATCCTGAGCAACATTCCCAGAATGGATGCAGAAAATATCAGCATCATCATGGGGCTGTACCAGTCCCTGCAGTTCAACAACTGTGACTTCAGGCTGGCTGTCAAACAAAGACTTATCGAACTGATTGATTCAAGCACAGATCCTTTGTCATTCACCAAATTGTTTGTCGCTCTGGCTCCATTGGCCAGCCACGAGATCAGAGAAGGGTTTGTATTATCATCAGTGGATTGGATTGAATCAGTGGAGTGGAAATTGACCCTTTGCAGCAGTTTTTGAGTCTCACACGTCTCCAATGTGGTTCCATCCCTCTCAGGTTGGAGAGCACTGCCCTCCTGTTGGCAGATGAGTTCAATGCATATCAGGCTCTGGCTGTAGCTGAAGCTCTAGAGGAGATTGAGAGCAGGAACCTCAGTTTACTGAACAAGTGAGTTCACATATCTGTCATACACCACCTGCTTAACCAAAGAAGTGTAATCAATATATCGACCAGTGGGTCGATATATTGATTACAGCTCATTGCAGCTTATTGCAGATTTATCAGTATCGCCATATATGTCAGTGTAGGAACGACAAAAACATGTTTGAGGTTGAGTTGAACTTTAATTCTTAACCTTGGAAACAGACTTTGGAGCTCTTCTGTTGCTCTGCAGATTCAGTTTTCATGAAATTGTAGATATTTAAATTGAAGGACCTCTCACTCATGTTGTTTTAGCGTGTAGGATTCAGGGGCATCCATTGGCAGATATGGCATATAATAATCATAGTGATGTTTTTATTAGTTTATAATCACCTGAAACAGAGAATCACTGTGTTTTCGTTATCTTAGAATGAGCCTTTATATCTACATAAGAAGGGGGTCCTCCTCCACCCTTTTGTTACTACAGTAGCCCAGAACGGACAAACCAAATGCTGGCTCTAGATATGGCCACTCACCTTTTCATATTGGTCGCCGTAGTTCTGTATACTCCGATGTGTAAAAGGTCCACCCTCCAGGCAGGTTCAACATGCTGTTGTTTCCCCCCGAAAGATAAACTGTGAGGATTAAAAGCCAATTCAGAGTTTACACGTCCGTGTGTACGTCCGTACACTAGCGCCCTGACTTCACATGCTCTCATTCCAAACTCCAGTCCAGTCCAAAAAACTGCATTCAAGCCAGCTGAAGCCGCCTCACCACAGTGTGGTTAGTTTTAAGTTGGATATTGGACAGACATTCATTTCAGACCCATTTAGTTTCACTTTCACCCAAATTCGGAAGTAGAAGGATGGTAAGTTCACCTCCCATGTACTGCCGGGGACTGACACGAACTTTCAGTTGTACTATGAATAGAACTGCGTCCACATGACCGTAGCTGTCTGCAGATGTTCAATGCAGAGAGTATGTCCGAGGCTTAACGCTTACTTAAAATGTATCATGTTGGTTTCTTTCTTGTGACATGTTCAAAGTAAATGTTTAGGCTATTCTTTCAGTTTTTCTGAAACTTTTTCATGGCTTTGGGGGCTCTGTTATTGACATGATAACTAAGCCCTTTGACAAGAACTGCAAAGTTAATAAAGTTAGGGGTCCCTGAGGCCTTGGGCCCCTGGGCTGGGCCCTGTTGACTTGTTCGGTAATACACCCATGGGCACGTAAGCGAGTTTAAGTTCTGCAGCGTCACCGCTAGATACCACAAAGTCCTACACAGTGGACCTTTAAAGTTTGAGATTGAAAATTCACTCTTGGCCTTCAAAACAGCAGTTGACAAAGTCTCAAAACAAGGTCCATTCATTTAAAAACTGTGCCACCATTATATAGTTTGCCCATCTTTAAGTCTGATGAGTTTATTTTTTGAAATGATCTTAATCACAATGCTTTTAAAAATGTAATTCTAGGGATCCTTAGAGGAGCTCAGGTACATGTGTTTATGTGAAAGGACTCAATGATGCATTAAAATATCCTTTAAATTATTTCCCAGAATCGCAGTGGTGATAAGGAGGAACCTTCATGTCTACAAACCAGTGGAGGTGGCCAGAATCACCCAAACCCTCCTTCTGTTGCAGTACCAGAACCCTGAACTCTTCACGATACTAAGAAACATTTTGGTCAAGTAAGTGTTAATTGGAGTTACGGCTTATTCTTTGAATAAAACATAGACTGATTGTTAACCTTTGTCTTGCAGCTTTTTGCAGCACAGTGTCTTCCCTCACGAAGTGACCATGCTGACCCGCGTTCTGTCCATGCTGCCCTACCCGCGGCTCGACGAGGGCATGATCTCACGGGTGGAAGCGGTGGTGGCTCAGTGCAATCTCAGTGACCTCAACACCATTTCTTTCGCCATCGCTAAGTGGGTGCGTAATGACCCCTCCTACCACCACAACACTTCCAGCAAGTACGTCCGTCTGCTGCAGGACCTGAAGCGCTGTGGACGCGAGCGGCTTCAAACGGCCGACCGACTGGACTTGGTGCTGGAGGAGCTCAGGTACATTTCAGGAGAGTGGTTTGAAGAAATGCTGTTGGAGGACACGATGGCCACGCTGAAGAGGATGATGGACCAAATAAACTGGAACAATGTGCCAGAGTTGGCCCTCTTCTTAACCAGGATAAATCACCTCTGTCCTCCCCTGATGGACCGCATCGCCAGTGTGGTCATTGAAAACATTGACAAGGTACTCAAAGAGACATCACAGTGTGTCGAGTCTGGAATGATTAAATATAAATTAACCGTATTTTGCCTTCATCGTATTTCAGATTCACCACTCGGCAACATACGCCACCCTGCTGCCGTTCTCTGTCCTGAATTATGACGGAGCTCAAGCAGACGAGTTGTATGATGTTTGTATTCAGCACTTCACTCCTAATATCAGTAAGTCAGTCCGTTTACATACTTTTTATGCCTCTGCGCCGGCAACCACTGTGACCAGATGTGACATTACGTTTGTGGGTTGTTTTTTTTTTTCCATCTGTCTGTCCTTCTGCCCCATTCTAGTGAATGCAGTAGTTCAGGAACATCAAGAGGGAATTTCCTCATATTTGGCACAAACCTCCATTTGGACTCAAGGATGAACAGAGTGAATTTTAGTGGTCAAAGGTCACTGTGACCTCACGTCATTCTTATAAACATGATATCTCGGGGAAGATAGAAGGGAAGTTCATTATATGTGGCATATCTGGCATCAAGTAGCGTGACCTTTCTCCGCAATGCTGTGTTCGAGCGAGAGAATGGTCTTGAAGCACTCATTATCATTATTTTATAGGGGAAAAACGCTCTGAGTTGTTTGTATTTCTCTCAACCAATCGGAATCATCTTGGACGGCGCAAAGCCCAGGATGCAGGAACAGTGACTTTGCACAATGATAGCAAGCAAATAGCAGAAGTAAAGGGGAATGCCAGCTGAAATAGAAGGCCAGTGACAGACTTTTACCCACAGTCTTCATCCTGCGAGTCAGACTACATCTGGCATGAAGGTTCACTTGGACTCAACAATGAAATGATAAGGTTTTTATGGTCAAAGGTCACTGTGACCTCAGAAAACATGTTTTAGGCCATAACTCTAGAATTCATGCACAGATTAAGACAAAATTTCAACCAAATATCTAATAAGATGTAATTGGTGAAACGGTGATGTTTCAAATCTGCAGAAACACTTTTCTTGTCATTATTCATCATAAGACTCCACACACAAGACAGACAAGACAAGGCTGTAAACTGTAACTTGAGTGGTTGGTCAGGCATACAAACTCAAGGTAGTAATGATATTGTCTCTATTTATTTGAAGCTTACACTAACACATTTTTTTATTGTGTTTGTAGGCTGCTTTGACCCACATCTGCTAGTTCTCCTGGCGTACACTCTGGCCGTGGCCGACTGTTTTCCAGAGGAACTCATCAGAGAAATCTTCAGTATAGATTTTCTGGGAAAGCTAGACGCCCAACTAGAAAGTATGTCCCTACTTCTCTTGCAGATGTGTTTAAAATATGATTGATAATATACTAGTAGTAAAATATTCATCTTGAAATGTAAGGACTTCACACTTGAATAGAACTTTTGTAACTTTTGTCCGAACATCTTCCAGCTCTTCCTGATGGCCTCAACATGCGGACCAGACTGCGCCTCATGGAGCTCAATCGTGCCACGTGTCTCGAGTGTCCTGAGTTCCAGGTGCCGTGGTTTCATGAGCGCTACTGCCATCAGTTGCAAAAGAAAGGTAGAAAGGATTCACCCAAAAACAATTTTCTCGTTTCGTTGGGTTTTTAAAACAGAATTCACATAAATCTATACTATCAAAATGTTGTTTTTAGGGAGCAGTTCTTCCAGTCCTGTGCAACAGCAAATCCACAAAATGCTGGCTGAAGTTCTCGGTGGCATGAACTGTGTTCGAGCAGCAGTTGTCACTCCATATTTTTACACTGTAGGTAAGTAAGATTTGGTCATTTTCCTCCTCTGTATTAAAGGCTAATTTGGTGATCTTTTATCATATATTTTCTATTCTATTCTAAAAAAAAGTCAGCATCCCCATGGAAAAAATACAAAAATTTAAATAAATAAAATTATATATATATATGTATGTATATATACACACAATAGCCCCAATACTTGCAATTCATCCAATTAGGTTATATGAATTAACGAAATTTAATTATTCCTAAACACAAGGCAAAGCAAGATTTTTTTTTAAATGGCACATCTCAGCAACAAAGTAATTCAAAGTGCCTCTACATAAAACATTATGTAAATACTATTAAAAAGTCATGAAAGAGCCAAGATAATAGATGTCAACAACAAGCTCAAATAGAATAGGGATAAAAGTTACAGGGCAGTTTAAGAAATGAATTATTTGATTTAATAAAAGAAAGCGGCAAAGAGAAAAGTCCTCAGCCTTGATGCTTAAAAGAACTGAGAGTTGCAGCAAATTTTCAGGGTGTTTGTTCCAGGTGCATAAAAACTAAACACTGCCTGTACAGAACAGCTATATTTTTGACTCTTGGGACACAAAGCAGACCTGTACCAGATGTTATTAGAGGTCTTAATGGTTCACGATGTAGCAGAATATCAGAAATGTACTTCGGCCCCAAACCATTCAGTGTTTTATCAATAGGCAGCATAGTAGAAGCCTTCAGGTAATGGTTGCACTTCATTTCTGTTCAGTGAAAGTTTTCCACACTCAAAAATAATAATAATTTCACAGATGGAAGTGTGATTTGACCGTATTTTGCCTTTCAGACTTTGAATGCATACTGGACAAACACCTGCAGCCGTTGCCTTACAGCGAGCCCAGCACACTGCAGATCTCAGACCAAGGAAAAGTTCACTGGGGGACGGCCTCAGTGGAAAACATCAGGGATGAGCTGCCACCTGGAGCTCAGCGGTAGCCGGATTTATCAGAAACTAATGTTAAAAATGAATATTACAGTAGACCAATCAGAAATTCAATATCTTTGTCACTCTGTTTTCACTCATCTCTCAGGGTTGCCGTGGACTTTCTTGATTCAAAGTTATTTTGCAAGAACTCCCATCATAAGAAAGGTGAAGTCCTGATGAAGAAGAGACACCTTGAAATTCTGGGATACCGTGTCGTTCAGGTGAGAAAATATTGTTTAAGATTGCATTTGATGTTGTGTGTCTCCTGCACTGAATCATATAAAATGTCAGTGACACTCAGAGGAATAATTTGTGTTTTTATACAGATCCCTCACTTTGAGTGGAACTCAATGGAGCTGTCAACACCAGACGCCTGGAAGGAATATCTGAGGAAGAACATATTAAGAGAGCTCTCCTCTTGAAGGCCTTATTTATTGAACAATGAAGTAATGTTACAGTGAGAGCTCTGACACAGCTATGAGTTTGGTCTGAGAGTTTTCGGGCTGAAAGACTGAACAGAGTTATGTTAACGGTATGTTAAATACATCAAGTGCTCTTTATCTTTGGTCATTGAGCATAATGTTGACATGAATCTATCTCATTCGTGTTAATTGAGATGTGTATTATGTGCTTTTGTATTAAAATGATTATTTTAAGTAAAATACAAAGTTTTATTATTTGTTTTTTACATACTGTATATATCTAACATGAATGGGGAGCTGGGTACAACATTTTACATTTGGCCATCATGCATTTTGCTTGCAAATAACATGCTGCTGAAAAGAAAGTCCACATGGTGAGCCACAAGAGGAGCCAAAGTTTAAAATGACCAGAACATCAGCTGATTCGTCCTCTCTATGCAATTCAGACTAACAAACTCTTAATTTAGAGGTTTTGAACATAACCATCAGCCAACATTTTCTCAAGACTGATTCCAACATATTCATAATACCTATTGATTGTGAATTACAAGCTACATATTATAAAAAATCAGATTTCCATGTTCTTTTTTTATAAAGCAGGTAAAGGTACTATATATATATATACTGTGAAAGTATCAAAACGCTCAAACTAAGAAATGCATACAGACGGTATTTAGAAACTGCCTTTAAACAAGCCTATTTGTGATAGTTGTGATGAACTATACTATGTAGCTATAGGATTACAAAGTTTTGTGTGGCTGGCTGGCTCTGGGGTTAGACGAACAAGAATCTGTTGAAGAAGCTCAGGAGGCAGAAGTCCATGTAAAAAAAAAAAAAAAAACAAGGCAGTGATTTATTAGCCAAAAATCACAATTAAAACAGATAAGAACAAGTCCTGCAAAAAATAGGCAAAAAAGCAACTGAGGTAAGAAACAACTGAAATAGGGGTCAACCAAAAAAGGGGAATACATCTTAAACCTGATACTTACAGGCCAACATCAACATAAAACTAGCAAAACATTTACAAGTAAGCCAGAATCAATATATCCCTCTCCCAAGTCCTCGATCTATATGACACCAGTGTCTGATCACACAGACAGAGGACCTCTGCCCCCCCCCCCCCCCCCACCCAGGCTGCCAGCAACCACACTGACACTGATGAACAAAGAGCAAAATCACTTTCATCAATAAACCAGGTTGTAACAAAAAGCAAAAAACAACACAGAAACCTGGTTTATGATTTTTTACAGAGGCCAATTGAGACAAAACCTCTAATCTATTTGCTTTTTATGGGGGTGAGGGACAGAAAATAGTATGTTGCAGCTTATATGTAGCTATTTCATTTAACCGAATGACCTATTAGAGCGCCCAGTATCATTTACCAGGACTTACACACGCCTGTTATCTAATCGACACAAGCTCTTTCTCTCTCCCTCCCTCGGCCACTCACCACACACACACACACACACACACACACCACACACACACACACACACACACACACACACACTGTCCTCTTGACTTGACTTAAACATCTTATTAAGTTACTCAACCGCCCACTCAAATGCACAACCGGATTTGATAGTGAAAAAAATAGCGTTCATTCACAAACGTCTGAAGACATTAAGTTTTACATCCGCGACTTGCACGCTGTATGTGCTTGAGACACACACTTTCCACATTTCCTTGTCGTTTAATAGCCCAAATGTTCATTATAGACCCAAAAGACAGCAACAAGACAACTCAGTACCAATGACTATAAACTTCGCACCTGACACGTGCATCTATTGAGGAAGGCCGCTGTCCGTGGTGCTGATTTCCTCAATAAACAATAACTCCAGCGGAGTGACACATGCAGCTTAATCGAGGCAAGCAAGACACAAAAGAAATATAACCACAGCAAAAATAACACGCATAGGTTAACAGGCAGTTCAGTAACCAGTAACCAGTGAAATAACCAGAAAAAGTGTGCATTTTACTCACCCTATTTGAAGAGGAACGCCATTCTCCTGTCTTTCAGGGTGGCAAAGTGGTCAATAAACCAGAGGCCTCATCATGTCCTCTGGATGCTTGTTCTTGGCGCGCAAGATACAAGGCTGCAACAACAAGTCTCATCTTCTTCTTGCCGAGTCCAGAGCCTCATCAATCCTGACGCGCCCAAAAAACTTTAATTTCACACCACAGTCAATGTGACTTTTTGATTTTGCGTGCCTCTCTATTCCCCGGGAATCCTGTGGTGACCCAAGGACTGTTCAGTGAGCAGGAATCCTTATCGGAGATAAGACGGGGCCAGCAAAATAACCGCTGAAGTTTAGCTACCAGCTAGCCACTCGGTGCGGACGCAATTATCATCTTTGAAAGTCCGGAAACTTTTCTTCATCTCTGTACGCAGCTCTAGTTTCGGCGTTGGCTTGTCGTAAGATTTTATCTTAAATTGTTGCTGTAGAGGTAGTTTAGTAAAATTGTTTTTTTTTTACTAAATACTCCAAAATTTCCACCCTCCATAACTGCACTTGCTAATTTTGCTAACGAGATGTCAACACAAACTTGCTAATCTCCTGTTATTTTATTCAGTGGCTTGATGATGACGATACTATGATTTGATTGGTGTGAGGCCAAAGGTGGGCGGCTTCCCTTGACACAGTCCTGGCTAATCACAGGTGAGCAGTGTCATGAGGGCAGCCTCACCTGATTGGTTAATTATTCTTCTTTGTTTTTCACCATAGAAACCCTGCTTGGCCTCCTTGCGGACAACAGTGTGCAGTACCGTATTTCACCACTCATTCGCCACGCAACATGTAGAGGGGCGCTGTTTTACACATGGTAAAAATAATTAGAAGAGACAAATAAGGAAGAGATGACAGTGATACAACACAGAAGAATGACCTAAACTGTTAAAAGGAGTGTTTTTATTCAATGACAGCTGTAGTCTTGAAAAAAGAGAGGAAGCATGGTTTCCCTAGGCCTCCGGTAGAAAAGGCCACTGCTTTTCACAGTAGCTAAAGTTAGAAACTGTTGTTGTAGTGATTCCCCACCTTCAATGAGGTGCAGAAGCGCCAAGAGCATACATGTAGAAGACCTGGAAACAATGACCAATCAGAGCAGACTGGCCCTTCCTGGGGTGACTTAAAGAGACAGGCGCTAAAACTGGGAGTTTCAGACCAGAGGGTGAATGCAGATATATTCATGCTGACAGTATGAGAAAAAATAATGCATTTTTTGAACATAAAAGCATGTAAACATGTTATAATAGAAAATTCAAAATATAAATATGAACTTGAAAATGGGAATAACACAGGACCTTTAATAAATGGAAGTGATGCATTTTAAGATCAGATTCAACAAAGGCTGGTCCAAATGACAAAAAATACACCAATTAAAATCATGACACATTTTATTAAAACACTCACAAAACAGGCAAAGGTGTCTGATATTTTAAAATGCTACATGAAAACAAAGAGCCACTAAATAAGAGCATGTACATACTATCATTGCCTGCAGCAGTAAAGTTGTGTTTCTGGACTACAGTTTGGGCATTCTGGCTGAGTTAAGATGCATGGACACACAGGAGGCTCCAGCCGCATAACGCATCTCTCTGATCATACCAGTCCACTGTTTCTTGTCATCTTCATACCTGGTGAGACAGATGAAACATGTCACTATAATGCACTGTTGAGAGTACGAGAAGAGCTTTTGATGTGAAAGAAAAAGACACTATTTGCCACGTTCTAAAATGCACACAATCAACACATACTGCCAGATGTCGATGATTTCAGTGGGAGCACACTCTTTGTTCTCGTTCTCCACCATGGCAAAGCCTCCAACAGCATACAGCTGCCCTCCACAGCTCACCAGGTTCACTGAGCTCCTCTCCTGGGGAAACTCTGTGAAGGGTGACCACCTGCAACAAGATGCACTCAGCTGTATTAATATGATATCGCCTTTTTTTCTGGTCCTTAAAAAAATCATAAAAAGATCCTTGACTTGAAAAAAAAAGAAATCCAATTAAAAGAATATGACATAAGATCCTGCATATCTCTCACTTAACTAGAATAAATTATGTTCTTTCTCTTATTTGTGTTTTTTCTTTTTTTTTCCCCCTGAATGCTGTCTTCTTGTAAATCCTTCAAACAAAGCCATCTGAGGTTGAAAAAACTCTTTGGTTTAACTGCTCACAACAAAAATTAGTGCCACTTAATTTTAGAGGAAACAGAACATGATTTTGCTTTAACTTATCAGTTTGAAATGTATGTTTATTGCACAAGATAATGGCTTTAATATAATGACACCATCGGCATTTCGACTGGTTCCCTATGTGCTCACAACACTGTCGACCACATACGATCTACTGTGAAAATGAAGGCTTGATTTACGGCACAAAGGAAGTGTGTGAAACTTTGAGCAACAAAAACAGCTTTTTTTCCTGTTTGTTTGGGGTTTTTTTGCAGTTACTATCCCCAGTAGAGGAAAAAGTGAATGGTGCAACAGCCAAAGTTACTGTGAAAACTGTGGTGCCTGCTCAGCTCTGAGGAAAAAAGAAAGCAATCTGGTTGTTTTTGCGACAGTGGTGCTGCACTTGGAAATGCCAGGGGCAAAGATTTTGAAAAGTTGTCAGCTTTTACTTTAAAGTATCTTAATATAGAGAAAAGTCCCAACATTTGACCAAATCTTAGTTCTCCTTTTTTTAAAAACTTGGACTGGACATAAAAAATAAATATTGGAATCAGAAAATAATAAAAATCAGCCATGTACAACACTTTGAGGAGCCTATGGAACTGGTAATAATAAAAGCATGTACTTGTTGGTCCCAAAGTCATAAGCTTCACATGCAGCTGTGAGCCCGTCCTCATTGACTCCTCCAGCGACAACAATCTTCCCGTTGTGGATAACAGCCCCAAACATGGATCTGGGTGTCTTCATTGAAGCCACCTCCTTCCACTCCGACCTCTTGTGGTTGTATGCAAACATCTTATTGGTCACTTTACTTTATAGATGAGACAAAAGTGATTTGAGAGAAGGGTTAAAGGGGAAATACAGCCATTTTCAAAATTCATACATTACATTACAATATACTAGAATTCTTTATTTAGGTGGTGTTCCCCTTTGATGCCATGTGAAAATCATATTTTGACTTATATAAAATGTTTTAGCTTTGCAGTCTTACTTGTCATCTGTTTTTCCTCCAATGCAGTACACCAAGCCGTTCTCAGAGACCACACTGTGGCCGTGGATGCTCATGGGCGACTTTTTTGTTTGAGTCCACTTCATTTTTCTAAAAATAAATCAATAAATAAAAAATGTAAAAAAAAAAGGTTAGATAAAGTAACAGAAAATGTGCTCAGCATTAAATACATGTAAATGTTTTGATGATATCCAACAGGCGGTTATAATGAACTTACTCTGTGTCATAGCACATTACAGTGTCATGAGACTCATTGGACTGTAAATCTTTTCCTGCGACAGCAAATAGAAGATTGTCACATTCCCCGACAGCAAACAAGCACCTGGGGGACGGCATGGGTGGCAGAGCCATCCATTCAGCAGTGAGAGTGTCAAACTGAAAGACACATTTTCAAGTTACTTTGATAAATCAAATATGGGAATTACTTTTGATGTTTTCAGTACATCTACAATGTAAACTGCATTTTTATACCTGGTAGAAGTAACACTGCAGAGGGTTTTCTTTGTCCTCTTCATCTACAAACAGTCCTCCCAACACATACAGGTTGTTCTTCTTTGATACCACACTGACATGGTTTCGGGGGATCTGCTCCGTCATCGCAGCGAGCGAACATTCGTTCTCCTGGGCGTCATAGGCCACGGCAGCATTGTCATTGATCATCAGAATCACGTCTTTGGCGTACATGCCAATTCTGCGGTTATCATTCAGATAGCCGGGCAACTTTCCCTCCTCTCCTTCCTCTTCATCTTGTCCCTTCTTCTTCTCTGGCAGCTTCCCTGCAAAAGCGTCCTTTATGACTTTGATTTTTTTGAGAATCTCAGGGTTGCTCTTAATGATGTCATCCTTCTCCACCTTCTCCTTGAAGTACTTCTCTGGGATTAAACGGAAGCGAATGCAATCAAAGGCTTCCTCTAAGGATTTCATGCGCTTCTCTTTGTCTTTCCTGATCCACCTCATGAGGGTCTCAAACACTACCTCTTCTTTTTCTACATTCAAAGCATCCGCTCCAATAATGGCAAAGAGTTCAGGTGGAGCAAGCTCTAAGAAGTCCTCATCCTTGGCTATGGTCTCAAACCGATCTGCGATGTGATCTCGGGCTGCCATTGCCAGTCTGACACAGTTCAGCATCAGTCCCAGTCTGTAGATGGCGAGGCAGTTTTTCTTTGACAGCTGCTTCTGGAGATAATTCACACAAACTGTGAACACTGATGGGATCTGGAAACGGTTGGCAGCAGCCAAAATGTCCTGCACGTTGTTGTCGTTGATGTCGATCTCAGCTGAGTACATGTAATTTACAATCACTTCCATGACATTGGGGTCCAGGTTCTCCAGAACAACCTCCATTTGACCCTTTTCTTTGCCATCTGCGGAGAAGTACAGCTCCCGGAAATAAGGACTACAAGCTGCCAGAATGAGCTGATGGCAGGGGATGCTCCTGTCTCCAACCTTTAGGACACAGTCGATTAGCTTATTCTCATTCAGGAGCTCTTTGAGTCCGTCCTGCAGCAGAGTGCTCTGAAACAGACGGAGGTCTTCCCTCATGCTTTGGGGATCCATTCTTTCAGGACAGGAAGTGGCTGGAAGTGATCACAACAAACTGTCCTGGCTGCTGAAGACAGAGAACTATGGGCAGCCAGGTCTGAAGCCACTTCAATATAACCGTGCCCCCTCTAAATATAGCCAACCAGCCCATCCATGAAGAATTCAGGTTGGCCAAATCGGAGAGCTCACACAGCTGTCATGGAGTAAAAACAACTGTGAAATCCTGTCACCCCGGTGATTAGCGACAACATTGTTGTATGGTCTCACAGAAATAACCTATGACCTTTTGATTTCATATCTTATTGGGTGAAATGTATTCTTTCACAAGAAAACACTCAACAGATTGGCAGGAGTATTTGTTCCAGCACTTACTGTGTTCACAGATATTGCTGGCATTTACTACAACCCTGTGTATTCTAGAAACATCTACGTGTGGAGTGAGTCACCATTCACTGACAGTAATGGCCACTTCACAACAGCGTGATTCAGTATTTGTGGGTGACACATCCACAGGGGAGTTATCTAACAAGACAGGGGTCAGTGAACAGCTGCTACCACCGGAGGTGACAGTTTGTCCTCTTCTCAGATTTTTAAAATACTTCAGCACCGTATGCCGTTTATTTAGCCCGAGATCACTGTGTTCTTTCCAAATACAAATTAATAGTTTGCCAGATACATTACAAACCTAAAGCATTTATCCTACTGACATGTTTAAAAGTACTCTCCAATATTTATTTAAATACATTTAACTTTTAACAATATAAACCGTATTATATTTTACATTCTAGTCATTACAAGAAAATACACAAATATCCTCACAATATCATATAAACGTTACAACTCTGAAGCTTAATTAAATAAATATGTTTCATATTATTTTAGTAAAAAGCACGCTAAAAAGGGCGTTGCCCGAAATGAGGTTTCTTTAAAAGTGGAAACCGGACTTCTTTCACTTCTTTCTTTTAAGAAAAGTCCAGTTGTCACTTTAATAGAAACCTCGGATTACCATGACTTGGACGACTGAGAACCTACACAGACACTCAGATTGGCATGTTGTCCTATTCTTTCTTTTTCTGATTTTCTACAGCACGGATCCAACACTCAGTCTTACAAGTCTACTCAGGAGTTAAGCGTGTTGTGTCTTATCTATTATTTCATACTATTTCAGCCCATGACTTCCCACAGTCCTTGAAGAGTGAAACCGTCCTTCAGCTTTTCAACGGCGAGGCCCAGCTCCTCTGAGAAAACTGGCTCACGGTCTTGTTGCTTTGGAACAAATGAAGATAATTATGACACAACATACTATACAACATATTTTACAATTATAGCTTGAGATAAATTAATTGTGAGACTTTACCTTATTTCCATCAGCAAAGTAAGCCTGTGGGCAAGCAACACACACAATTCACATTAGAAATGAACACATGTTGTCTGTGATAATAGGTTATTGTTGTCTGACGAGTACCTCCCCTTACAAACATGAGCACTAGGCAACGTAAAGTCATGTTTGTTCATTCATGGCATTAGCTTGCAGCTATTCTGAGAGTCTGAAGTTAAACCACTGACTCACTGAGGAGTGATGAGTGCAACTCACAGTGAAAGCGTCGGTCTGCTCATCAGGTTCAATTTCAACGTCATCAGGAGGCTGTTCCACCGTCAGTTCTTCCAGCGGCTGGGGCTGAAATCAATGTTAGGACAAACAGCGCTATGACAACAAGATCAGCTGAGCTGGTGTAAAGGGCTGGCTACAGTGAAGTACTCAAAACAATCACAGAAGTGTGGATAAAAAGAATAAGCTTTGAAAAGGACACAATAATTCGAAAACAGGCATGTAGAATATTTTCAAGTTGTTTTCAGTTTCAACAGTTAAACATTTCTGAAATGTTTCAATATTTTACTGCTGAGGTGTTCAGTGTCATTTAGTCTATTAATGTGCACAACTGCTCACCTTTTCTTCCATTTCATATTCCACTCCAAAGATGGGGTTGGCTGAGTACACCTTATGCAATGAGTTGATTTCCTTAAGTGCATCTTGAAGCTTATCCACAGGGTCAATCTTAAACCCGAGCACATAGCCCCCGCTCTAAAAACACAAGTATTTGTTTGTAACACGCACTCATAATACAAGTATTAAATCATTATTGTGCAATCAGTTCAGGTGAATGTGACTCAAACTGCAGAAGAAAAACATTTTACCTGGCGTGAACTTTCTATCACCAAAGCCAAGCCGAACTTTGAGTCTCTTATTCTAATGGACCACTTTGATAGAAAAAGATAAAAATAAATAAATAAACATATTAACCTATATTAAATACACAATCTCAAACTGAAAGAGAAACAATACATGATTTTACAATTGCGGCAATGTCATTGGTAGCAGCTCACGTGCAAGGATACAGTGGTGTCTTTTTATGAATAAAGTGAAATTACCTCTATTATAAACCCCCACCGGTTACAACAAAATGAACTGTAGCGGCAAAGTGCTGCTGAGATGAGTCACTAACACATTTATCAGTACACAAACCTTCTTAATCTTAAGCACATAACAGATGGTGTGTGTGTGTTTGTGAAAATGTTTTTATAGTTTGTGAGGACAAATTTCAAAACATTTTGAACCACAAATAAAAATACAAATTTGGAAAGTCCCATTTAATAGAACCAATAAAAAAAAATGTATTGGCAACACATAGCTGTATGTTCATTTTGCCAGTTTCCTTGACAAGTCAGGTGAGAAGTGAGGTCTGGATAGAAAATGTTTCTTAGTGTTATGTACTTACAATCTGAAGATAAGGAATGCTGACATTAAAGCTCTCGTTCATGTTGGCATGCCACACAATCCGAACATTGGTGATAAAGAAGGTTCCAAGGTTTCCCTGAAAGGAATACAATGAACTTAGTTAATCAGATTGTAAACATATAATCGCGTACAATTTAAAAATTAACCTCCCTGTGTTAGATGTTCACTCTTAACAATGTATTTGAAGGAGTATAACTACTTGTTACATTGTTAACTAACATTTCATAGAACTATACTGCTCATTAAAAACACAAAGACAATAGAAAGTACCCATGCCTTACATTAAAGCTGTGCAATGCAACATTTAACTACGTAGAGCTAGTTGATGTCCCTGTTTCTCTGGGACATTCAAGTTGGTACATTAAGTTAACTGAAATACAGAAAAATTAGGAAATTCATTTTGACGAGACAAATTTGAAGGTACCCGTACCTGATCACTGGACAAATTCCACACTCCATTAATCTTATCATACACTTGCTCCCGTGGCAAGAGTCTCAGCTGCTTATTTTGAATGAGAGCGGCTCGCAATTTCAGGTCCCTGTACATTTTAGATGTCTCATAGGCCCTGGAACAAAACAAAACATTTCAAAAAAATATTTGGAAAGACTTTCATTTTATGAAGAACATAATCATAGAATTGAACACTTCCTCTGCGTTATTTTTACCTGTGGACAGCAATGACAGAAGTAAAGAGCCGTGGACTTCCTGGAACCACATTTGTGAAAATGAACTCAAATCTTGTGTTGTTAGACTTTGTCAGGATGTAGAGTGCTTCAGTCTGGCCTCTCAATTTCTGTAAAATAGCATTCAATTAAAAATCGATCTTTTTTATCTGTCACTGTCACTTTTACTAAGTTTTTGCAGTTCTTACATACACGGAAATAGAACAACAAAGATAACAAAGCTGGACAAGGTAAACAAACATTTCAAAGGTTGCTTTATATGCATGAGGAAGGTGGATGTGATGGTATGTTAATAGTGTGCTCAAATTTATATGGAAAGTGGTGACATTAACATGTGTATTTAAACCAAAAATGTATCTAATTTACAGGTAAAGTAGATGTTTAGAATTGCAGGGTCAAAGCAGTGTTGCCATTTGAGGGTTTTCCCTTGCACTGATTAGACCGAAACTTTTTTCAGTTTAAATTTGGTAAATAAAATGATGCAAACTTTTTGAGACAGACTTTGAGGCAATCAAATATTTGTTCAGTGCCTATAATATAAACAGTGTATGTGATGTGAGTAGAAAGATTGTAAACAAATAATCTGGACTTGGAAAAATAAGATAATAATAAAATAAAAATAATAAAAGTGACTAAGAAGTTTTAAAGCACAGATGGACAGTGATATGAACCTATTTAATGTGTTCAGTGTTCCTTATGACCTGTTTATGTGTTTGTTTTATTAACTGTTTGTCCGCTTTTTATTATGTTGTCTTCTGTTTCTGGTAGGCCAAAAACAAATTACCACCCAGGTGGAAAATATATTCTATTTTATTCTTTTCTATTCTATACAAAATTATAGTTATAAATAAAATAAAGCTTTACTTACTGAGTTAGCTGCCCTTGTTGTGATGTTAATGATGGAGTTATAACCCACAGCTGAAAAACAAAACAAAAACACAAATAAACAAAAAAAAAAATCAAACAATTCTGTTAAAGCTGGCAAGATTTTTTCATATGGTTTGACACTTGGCTACTTCTTGACTCCACAGTTTGTTGGCATATCATTGCAGCCTCAAGACATTAAACACACTCAGATTTCTGATATGATATATGTCAATGGTTAGTTTCTTATATTGTCTATCAACATGCTTTTCATAGTTATCTTAAAGCACTCAGTATTGCTTGTAGTGCTCATTCATTAAAACAGTTTGAAATAAACAAGATACCAAAAATAATTAAATGAAGACATCGACTATTATTCTGAATTTGGTAGCAATGGTCATTCACAAGATCTATAGATTTAATTTAGGTTCAAGCAAAAAGGAAAACTACATGGAGGGTGCACAGGGAAGTCTCTGAACCAACAGTAACACGTGTTTTAATAATTTATAGATGTCCCTATAATACAATCCATTAAGGTGATTTAATGCCATACATCTCCAAAAGAGGGCAGAAATACGTCAAACAATACAATAAACACGTGCATATGTTTACGAAGGAGTACTCACATAAATTGACTCTTGGCAAGGCCAAAGAGTGCCAAATTATTCTCAGGTTTGTCACCAACAGCCGACCTACAGAAAAAGTGGACATCATCACCACATATTAGGTGACCAGCACACACATGATTAGCCAGATAGCTTTCACCACCAAGGTAGCAAACTACCTCTGTCTCCATTGTTTCCCTTCGTGTCTTCTATGGAGTCCAGACAGTCTATTAGTGCTTCTCCTGGACGAGTTTTCATCTGCCTGTGCACGGGATGGATTGACAGGTTGATCAGTGATAGGCTAGTTCTGGCACTGAGGCTTAGCTAAATGTATCACGGCTGTTCGCAGTAATGCTAGTATTCAGCTAACGTTGTTCTATGACACCTATACACTAGAACAGATGTTGAATAAAGCTACAGTGAAACGTTTTCCTTGCACGACAGATTATAGAGTTTAACAAAATTATCATGGAGTTCATCTGACCTTACTTTTGGTTAGCCAATTAGCGTAACCGATGCTAGCTAGTTTGTACGGTGATGAAATAAAATCAAATTGTTTCAGTTCAGTAACTTACTGTGCTGTTATGTCGAATCTAACGTCTCTGTCCTCCCAGAGAGCATCTAAAACAGATGCCATGATTGCAGGTTATTGTCTCCTCGGCTTACTTTAGTAACGTTTACGAGCAAACTACCTTTGCTTTAGCAGCTAATGCTAACGTCAGAATGGCTAATCTGAACGAACCTCTCGAGCGTCATAATCACCGTGGCAACAGACGGCAAGCAAAGAGGACAATATTGTCGACCTGTTCCCAGTCTCACAAGCTGTCGCAACCATAGTATATAAAGACATATATCATTATATGAAGGGTATATAAATATATTTATATCTTTATATACAGTCAATGCGCGCAACCTGTATATACTACAAGCTAGTATTATGTCTTTATTCAAAACCCTAATTTGCCCTGTATCATGGGCATGTAGTGTTTGGTTTTACCAATCAATCTTCTGCTTGTGAGGGACTGTTCTTTGTTTATCAGAGGTGAGGGGTGCCTGGGGTCTGTCTTCTTTTTTAACCTTCCCCGAAGCTACAAATAATTTCTTGAGCCTGCGAAAATGCATGACCCTCTCTCCACCATAAACTAGTTGTTGGATTTAAAAAAAAATACCATTTGATGTTTGAAAATTAAAAGTTGAAGACAAATCCTGGAGTTGAAAAAAGTCATGGGTCTTCTATCTTGTCCTGCTTGGGAGAGATGACCAAAAAGTAGAAGGACAAAGCAGATTTTGGGGGAAAAAATAGTTCTTTATTACAAAAGTGTAATGTGCAGGAGAATGTGGATTGGACGACTGGCTAAAGGGTTATGTTCTTGTGGTACCTTCAGCTGGAGGTGTGGACAGGATGACCAGCTGGGAATCATGGCAGAGATCACAAAGAGGTCTTAGCAAAAAACACAAACAGGCTAGTGGGCAAAAACTGTAGAAGGTAAGAAATACAGCTGGACTTGGCTTGCGACAAATCTGTGTCAAGGTGTCAAGGTGTTCTATTGGAAATTTGAAAATTCAACAATGATCTCTGTTTGTACAGTTTCTGGCCACGATAACTGGTGTAATTAGGGTGATTTTTTAAAAGAAAAACGTGTTCAGATGTGGAAGGTAAAATAAATACAAAATATGGCCATTCAAAGCTGTATGCCCCTCCCCTTATCCAAAATAAAAATACATAATTCCCTCTGCAGTACTTAAAAAATACTTGACATGCCCCACCCTTTTTGCATCATCCCCTTCCCTCTCATAAATAATAAAGAATCCCTAAATAATTTGTTATTAATCTGTCTGTTGTCAGGGCAAGAACACATCACTAATCTAAGTACTCTAAACTCCTTACACAGCACACACATTTTGACTTGACAGAGTAGGAAAACCACAGGTGTTACTAATAACCGTAACGATGGCTCTGTTATATTCAGGTGTCATAAGCCACAGCAGTATGACAGTGAGCCAGCACGCACAAGAGCAGCTAAGCTGAATGCTGCCCTCATTAACGTAATGTTTTACACCTGTGCATTTCCAACTAAGACATGCCAAAATGCCTGATTTGAAAAAGGCCAGCCAATTACTATTTTTTAAGAGCCCTCGGCTATAGCAAAACAGAGAAGCAAAAAGTTGATATCACAGAAACACGTTTTGGGCCTTTGCTTTATGAAACATCTACCCCTCAAATAATAGTGTGGTTTAAAAATAAAGTGATCCTCCCCATGACTGTGGAGTGGAATGGTCCAAAGTCAGCTAATAAAGCCCAGCGGGACTTCTCATTAGTGAACTATTAAAGGCAGCTGTGCTACAAAGACCTAACTAAGATGTTTAAAACACATGAGCAGGGAAACATAAGACATGTTTTATTTATATACCAACATCAGTGCACAAGAGGAACACTCTATGTGCTTTACATTAAAAAACACATTTTTAAAGTTAGATTCAGATCCTTTTTTTGTAATTATTTAGTTCATTAATGACAGATGATGGTTATAGTGGTAATAGTAATACAAAACAGACAAACCACCTTCATTTTATGTTTTATTATTAAATATAAAACATTTATTCAGATATACACACACTGCCCAAATAGACAGGCCTTAAATGAATTGCAGAAAGTCTCAATCTTCATCACAAGATGACGATTGTAGTAGACTTCTTAAAGTAGTACCCAGACAGAAATGTCTATAACAGCTGCCAGTTATAACCCAAACAGACACATTGTAAAAACAACAAACAGAAAGCACACAAAAATACACAGCATATTTCAGTACATATGTAAAGCACATGGCTCATAGAGGTATATGATCTACAGGTTCATCTAAAATTGTAATAAAAGTTATTATTTAAAACCCAGGATACACTCGAACCCTGAATAAAGGATTTACTCTGCTTTATCAATGCAGTTTCTATGAGGTAATAACGTCTGTTTTTATAGAGGTTAATCTTAGGTTATCAATTGGGTTGGAACAGCAGCATACCAAGAGCTTTTAAGGATTTGATTGAATTTGTCATGACTTTTTAGCAGTGTGTTGCTATTTTATTTAAACAAAATTTGTATGTGAGGACAAAAGTGCATAAAATTATTTTCTCAACCCAACTCTTAGAATGCATCACATTAAAATAGCATGTCAGCAGAATGTGGAGTAGTAAAGTCCACTTCCTGATGCTTTCTTCTCCTTTTATGCTGTAGACAAAACAATACAATGTTGAGATAATAAAAAAATAAAGAATGTGCACATTTGCTGCTAAAAATCATAAGAAGTTACCTGTTCTGAATCTAACGCAGGTCTTCTTGCATTCATCCTCTGTTTCGTAGCGGTTGCCGTTTCCTCCGCAGCCTCCATACCAGAACTGTGCGCAGGCATCGGCCTGCTTGTCATAGTACCACTGGATGGTGTAGTCTCGGCAGGTGCCTTGGTCCAAGCTGAGGTTACAGCGGGGATCGAGAGCAGGGGCCTCTAAAGAAGAAATAAGAAAATATTGTACTTTTACAGATGCATGTTTTTCAAAGAAGATTAATCTACTTAATGGGAACTGGCTTTTTCCACAGCAGACATTTTGACATATTTGACTAAGTCATGGTAGGAAGAACATATTACTTACTCCACCACATTAAACTGACAGCTTCAGTGACTTGTCAGATCGCAATTTTTCCTCCCCTTCCCATCCACTGAAAATCATGGTTTTCCAGATTTTGCATTGGAGTATTTATGATAAAACTGAAGAATTACGTGTTTCTTCATGTGTTGAAAACATTCTCCCACTTATTGTGACAAAGAGATCATCATTGCTGCTGATCAAACTACCCAACAACAGTATGTTAAGGAGTTAAAATGAGCAAAACGTTAAACATCTACAGCAGTAAAATGCATGAATGCAGCAGTAATATTAATCCAAAAGTAAAATAGTAATATAATTCCAACTTCCAAGAACTGTTTACCTCACAAAAATACTCTGACATTTCATAATTTAAGTAAGCTGCAGTTTGCTGATTATACATTTTATTTCTTACTCGAAAAAAGGTTTTAAATGCAGGACTTTTACTTGTGGTATTGCAGTGTCATAATGTTACTTGAGTGCAGGATACTTTTCTCACCAATGCCCTGAAACCAAAGCAGCTATATGTAATTAAGCCATCACTACTTTATTATTTACACCTGCACTTTCTTTTTTTTTTACTCTGACACATCAAAATGTCCTCAGTGAAGAAGTTAAGCAGTTGCAGTACTCACCTTCAGGCGTGACTGGATTCACTGCGGGTTGCTTCTGATTAGTGTTTAAAGATGAAACTGAGCTCAGTGTTGACACAGATGCTGCAGATGAGGATGAAGAGGCCTCATTGGAGATGGAGCTTTCTTTCCCATGAGATAGAGTTGTTGTTTTGTTAACCAAAACTACAGCAGCCAAAGCTTTACTGCCCCGTCCATGGATTCTCAAGTCTAAATCTTCACCTTCATCATCTTCCACCACCTGGAGTAACACGACAACATAAACACGTTGTAATTAAGACGAAAGTAACAACAGTATACTGTTATGAAAACAGTGAATGAGTTTTTAGACCTGAACAGGGAGAGGATCAGAGCTGATGGGAAGTGTGAAAGTGTCTCCACGGCCTCGGCTGATGGTGCGTCTGTGATTTTGAATCTCGTCTTGATAATTATTACTATTTTCAGTGTTCCCATATCCATTATTTCCATAACTGTAAACATAACCATTATTCTCATAGCCATTGTATCCATTGGTATTCTGCCCATGTCCATTGTTTCCATTAGTGCCATGCCCATGGCCATTGTTGCCATTCCAGTGTCCATTTGTAATGTGATTGTAAATGACGGCTCCATTTTCATCTTCACAGAACTGGCTGACCAGTTTAGACTCCAGTGCTGAAAAAAGAAGTTAAGAAATCAGTTAGGTGCTTCACAACCTCTCAGCTGAGAGTAATTATAGCTGTGTATTTTAATGAACGCACTGCTTAGGGCATGATATTTACAACATCTGACGAATACCACCTGGTAGAGTGTTGAAGTCATCAATAAGGTACATGTGTTCACTGTCGGGGTCTGAGGCAATGAGGTTGAGCTCTTGCAGGAACTCCGCCTGTGTTGGATCAGAAGAATTAACAATCCCCAGGGCGTACATCTCAATGTTTGCAGCGTGAGCTTCCCTCACAGCTATGTCGAGTTTAACAGGCTCTCGTTTGTCAGTTTGACCATCGGTGATGACAATGGCTACTTTTCTGACCCCAGGCCGAGCGCTGAAGAAAGCCTCCTGAGTCGCCTTTCTGATGGCGGTGCCAGTGTAGGTGCCTTCACCCATGTAAGGCATTTTTCTGATCGCCTCCTTAACGTCCTGCTTGCTCATGTAGCGAGCCAAGTTGAACTCCAAATGGACGTGCAGACTGTAAAGGACCAGTCCGATTCTGGTGGCGTTGCGTCCAATTGTAGTCCCGTCCACCAACCTGATGACAAAGTCCTTGATGATTTCAAAGTTCTCGGGGCCGACGCTCTCTGAGCTGTCGATGACGAACACAAGTTCCATTGGCCTTTCTTTGCACTTGATGCCGCATCCTGCAAACAATGAAATTCTGTCACTACTGTGAGAACATTGATGGATTTTTAATCAAGCTTGGGCCCAACTGTGGGCTTGGACTGTCCAGGTTGATGTATAACGCAGTAAGCAAATAAAGCAGCTCATTAGCAGCTCAACACACTTTCCCTCAGAGTTGGTGGAGACAAAAACGGAGCTCGAAAGAAAGTGAGTGTTGAACGTAAGTTTGTATGATTGACATAAACATGAATCCAAATGAATGTTAATGTTGCTCCGAGTCTGCTTGATGAGTAAATGGGAAAATATTTGCCAACATGTTTGCAACATACATTTTATAAGGGTAAAACGTGCATTTTTGCCCATCAGTTGTTATTGCTATAAAACACTGTAGCTAATGCTGAAAGAATCTGAACCAAACCATTTACAGCTGACAATAACACTTTTCATACTTGTTCATACTTCTGATCTACATTCATGCCACCAGTCAGTTCAAAGTAACACTGACAACAGATTTATCAGATCTCACTGCACAATGCATTCCCTTTGGATACCACCTACCTATCAACACCTCTATAATTAACTAAACTTGTAGTCTTACCACAGATTTCTTTGATCAGCTTAATTATGTCTTCTCTCTAAAAAATATAAGAACATTAATATAAGTACAAAATCACATGAGTTCATTAAATGTTCGAACATAGTTGAACTGATGAGCTTACTGTGAGGCCTGGGTCTCCTTTTGCTCCTGGTCTTCCCTGGGGTTAGAGAAAACAATATTACTGTTTTAGCGCAGTACATTGCTTAATCAAGATTTAAGTCGTCAGTGTGATTATGCATTTAAGGAAGTGAAGAATAAGAGCTGTTTTGCGTACTGCTTCACCAGGAACTCCAGAATCTCCCATGTCACCTTTTGTGCCTTTCATTCCCCTCTCACCCTGTGATCCACGATCACCCTGTAACATGAAAACGTGATTCGTCAGCCACAGATCAGTTAATCAGATGTCGCTAAAATGTAAAATGTTAAGGTACATGTAGGTCTACCACCTTAGCGCCAGGAAATCCATCTCCTTGAGGCCCTCTTGGCCCAGTCATACCTTGAGCTCCTGGCTCACCCTGAAATTATATTTTAGATTTACTGTATCATATCGGAGCTTTCCACACTCTCAGCAGATCATAAATTGTGTTGTGTTTTGTCTTGCAGCTAGTTTTTATGTTATCAATAATAAGTCCATCATACTGCTTCACTCTTGCTGGACAAGAAAACACAAATGTGAATGAATTGTGATTATGAAGAGCTTAGCAAGTGCTTGAAAGACTGCACTTATGTAAATTGTGGTAACATTTACCTTTGGGCCTTGAATACCCTCTCCTGGAGGGCCAGTTGGACCAGCAGGCCCTGCCCTCCCGACATTACCCTTTTAGAAAACATTTAGAAATAATCAGACAAGTTTATGAAATAAAAAACAACTTGAAAACTTGCAGGCGTAAATTAAATAATCATAGTAAAACTACTAACCTCATATATTTTCAAATGTTTAATATGTGTTGCTCTGAGCAATGCTTTAGATTTCTTTGTTAATTTTGGTCAGATTGAACAGTTTGTTAGTTATCTTTCTTACAGGTAGTCCTTGTAAGCCCTCTCCAGGTGGGCCGGGCAAACCTGGCAATCCTCTAAAGCCAATATCACCCTGAAACAGACATGACATCATCAAATGCACTATGAGAATCCCCATACATCAACACATTTACCAGAATAAATGTTGGCATTGTACATTTCTGCATATCACATGTATGCAACATGTGTATGTTATTGTGTAGCGGATATATTGATACTTTATTTTTGTTCTTTTTTTCAACAATGCTGTGGTTAATGTCCGGTTAGTTTAGGCACAAAAAACACTTGGCTATGGTTGACCTAAAACACTTGCTTTTGGTGGTACAATTATCAATGGAAATGCTGAAATATGTCTTGCTAAAAAACTCTGCTTTTGGTGGCACAATCGCCGCTAGGAATGTGGACACTGTCTAAAAAAACTGGTATTGTTGTTTGTTGACCTCAAACAGTGGTCTTCATTAGTCTGCAGCTTGGCAGGCATCTTCGCTTGGTGTCACGCCATCCATCATCTCCTTCATTTACTAATGCCAAAGTCAGCTCATGTACATGTAATCTGAACTACGTCACTTAAAAAAATAATATAACGTGTTAAATTTACCAATGTAACATAATTTGTGGAATAAAGAAATGTACAATGCCAACATTTTCTAGCAACAACTTGGTTGAATATGTGTAAACACATAAAAAACACACAAAGAAAACAAAAAAATGTAGACACAAACCTTGGGACCGGGAATTCCAACTCCTTCTGGGCCTGGCTCGCCTGGTAAACCTGGCAGGCCTGGAGGACCCTATGATAAGTACATAAAAATCAGTTTAGATCAAGCCAACTTTCACAGGATTTACTGATTAAAGATTTTAGAGTTAAAAGTTAATGATACAAACCACTGGGCCAGGAAGGCCTTCACCTTTTGGACCAACTGGACCAAGTAAACCTGTATGGCCACGTTCACCCTGGTTAAACAAAATTAAGTGATGATAACAATCAAAGTTTTTCTGATAACAACAGTATTGTTAAGATATGTTCTTAAAAAAGTGCAGTGTTTACCTTTGGACCAGGTAATCCATGGCCTGGTTCCCCAACAGGACCAGGGGGACCAGCAGGACCCACATCACCCTACAAACAAGACAACAAAGTCACAGTGTTGAATGGCAGAAACAGTTATTTGATGCATTACTGTCACGATCTTAGATTTTGTGTAATATTGAGGACTGTTTTGGGGTTTTGCTGTTTGTGTTTTCCTGGTTTCTTGTTACTCATGTTCTGTTTCCTGTTTTATTTTGTATTTACACTCCTCATGTGTCATGCTGGTTTTACCTTCTGTTTTTGTGTTTTTCCCTGATTAGTTTCACTGGTCTTTTATCAGTCTTGTTTGTCCTCCCTAGTTAGTCTTCCTTGCACACCTGTTCTGTTTCAGTCTTGTTTGCTCCACCCTTGTGTTCCTGCCACACCCTCGTTTGTTAGCCAATCCCTGTGTTTCCCTCCTTTTCCTTGTGTCCACCTATCCAAGCTGTGTGTCGTCATCCTGATAGTTCTCTGTGTATATCTACCTGTGTGTTTCCCTTTGTCCCTTGTCAGTTCATCTGTTGTCCTGTTATTGTACCCTACCCTTATCCATGTTTCTCGTGTGTCATTTGTACGTTGGTTTTTTGGTTACCTGTTGTTTTTTGGGACACTTTTCAGCATTATAGTTCAATTTTTGTTTGTACACCTGGCTGCTTGTTTTATTGTGCATTTGGGTCCTCATCCAACCTCACCTGTGACACATTACATCACATCAGGCTCTGTCTGGCAGCTGTTCTGGCTGCCTGCTACTTGTCTAGCTTGGTGCCAAGATCTGTGTTAAGAGACAGTTTGATATGTTTTTATTTACCTTTGGACCTGATATGGATCGTCCTGACTGTCCCGGCAAGCCTTGCTGACCTGGTATCCCACGTTCACCCTAAAAGATGAGAGTAGGTTAGAGAGCCTAGAGAGGATTAATTAATTAATCTATATATTAACAATACTTGCGTGGATATTCATTAAAGAATTAATGGAAGGAGCTGCTTGTACTACCCCAAATGAAATAAAAATATAAGACAAGATTTTTTCTTTTTCTAGCCCGTTTCTCCTCTACATATCTGAGCTCAGTGTAACATCAATATGAGATTTTGACCATTTTCTCATACTTCTTAAATTCAGCCTTCCTCTTGTCCAAGCATGATCTTAATTTAAGATCCTAAATTGCTTCTTTCTCTCTCTCTCGCTGCAGTCAATTGAGACAAAAGTAACATCTAAAAGAAAGCCTGATTGGCTGATAAATGAAGCTGAAGAATTTGGAAATTCATCTCAGTGATGATCAAATGTCAACATTGTGTATTTTATCTGTTCTCAGAGTTGAGAAACCTCTGAGAAGCCTATGAGCACAGCAAAAGAGCCCCTGCTGATTTAGTCTTTTGCTCCTTATTTCTCCTATGGATGAGGTTTAGGAGAAACAGATGAGAATTTAGTAATCTCCAAATAAGAAGCTGATTTATTTATAATGAGACAAAGACAAGACTATTTGGAGCTGCAAAAGTTTCCTCTGGGACTCCATGGAAGCTATCAAACAACAAAATACTTCATTATCCATTAACTCTCACCTTTGGTCCAGAAGGTCCTGAGACACCAGGAGGCCCGTGTAACCCCCGAATGCCCCTCAGACCCTGGTCACCCTGGGAGGAATTACAGCACACATCATTTAAATTAACATTTGCTGTTGTATAAACTGAACACAAGTATATCAAATC
Organism: Plectropomus leopardus; assembly: GCF_008729295.1. Taxonomy (NCBI): domain Eukaryota; kingdom Metazoa; phylum Chordata; class Actinopteri; order Perciformes; family Serranidae; genus Plectropomus; species Plectropomus leopardus. Next base: position 17,672,141 of record NC_056472.1, on the reverse strand, counting down.
AATATATATAATCAATATATCAATCAAAAACATACCTTCTCCCCTTGAGTGCCAATCCCTTGTGCCCCCTCTGGTCCCCTTAAACCAGGTAAACCAGCCTCACCCTACGAGAGGAGAGGTAGATGAAGCTTTTTTTAAACCATCAGCTGTGACAAAATTATCCAGTCAAGTTTATTTTCATTGTAAACCAATGGACAAAGGAAAGGAAGGTAGAGTACAGATACTACTTGGAAATTAGGATACGCAGTGGAAGATTTTTCTCACAGTTTACCTTCTGACCCGGAGCGCCATCCTCTCCTGGAAGACCAGGCACGCCAGCCAAACCAGCAGCTCCAGGCTCTCCCTGTAACAGCAGAAGAGTATTATTGAATCTTTGATTCAATAAATTAGCACTGCTAATGAAGACAATAGCTAAAGTGGTTCAGTTTATCCAGGTTGCTTTACCTTTGGACCCGGCTCTCCAACACCTCTCTCTCCCGGGGCTCCCTGCTCCCCCGGTAAACCTTGGTCTCCCTAGAAATAGAAATGCCACAATGACATACAAAACTAAAATAAAAATATATCAGAACTGCAAGTTCTCAACTTGTTTGGTTTGTTGTTTGTTTATTGTTTGGCTGAACATTTACATTTTATCATACAATATACGTAAATGCTATGACTTAACCTTGTTAACAATGAAGTAAGAGGACATTATTAAATTGTAAAGCTTTGAACCTTGTGTGAGGGGTCACCATTAACCACAACGTCACCTCTCTCTGACCATACAAGCAGATACAATGTTGTATTTCATACAGCAGGTGTTTTAACAAACCTTAGGTCCAAGTAAACCTTCTCCTGGATGTCCTCTGGCTCCTGGTGGACCTCTTGGACCCTCGACTCCCTGAGCAGAGGTAAAGATTAGAGGGCTTTCAATGCAAAATGACCCATTACTCTGTGTGTATACAACGAAGGTCAGTGTGACCTTGTGAAAATATAAATGAAAATATTTTACTGACCTTCTCTCCCTGTATGCCCACTCCTGTCTGTCCCATTGGCCCTGGAAAACCCAGAGGCCCCATGTCACCCTGGAAGTAAAACACCACAGTATCAGTTCTCATCGACTCCCTTGACAACATAGGTGTGCACATATTACATATCTAATCAATATATAAAACAAAACTTAAAACAAAGTCCCCATGGTTACACATTATGTTCTCTGTTAACACTGTACTGAGTAGATGACAGAATAGTTAGAATATTAATAAATATTGTCATAGGTTCAGCTTTGTCTTAATACATTATCACATTCCCACCACTAGTAAGGAACTGTGTGACAACATTATCTCCTTTCCTTTCATTGGCAATCTCCAGGTTTGAAAAATGAAGCCAAAAACTGCAGTTCTTTGAGTGGCTAATTGAGTCTGGCTCCAAAAAAGAGTCAGTCCTCAATCCTCTTAAAATGCCCACACTTCTCAGCAAATAAACATAAACATGTTTATAGCCTGGAACAAAAGTGGTTTTGATCTCTTAAGCCAATTTCGTCCTTCATGACATCTGTACAGGGGTGATTTTTTAAAAATAACTCACCCATTTACATTTTATTACTGTTAAAAGTTACACGTAATTAAGCGTGAGCCACTATGAGCGACAGCGGACGGCTTTGTCAGATCCACCTCTTGGTCATCCGCAGCATCAGCCTCTTGCATAAATACGTTCATTTTTGGCCTCGCCCAGATAGCAACAGACAACGTGCCGAACTCTAGGCTTCAAAACAGGAGACCACAAACCAATGGTGTGATGCCTCGGTGGCTACATCCATTATTTTGTACAGTCTACCTACAGACACCTCTAGTTTATTTCACTCAGTTAGGAAGCAATAAAGAACATATAATTGCAGCCTCAGTCTCTATGAGCCGTCTTAAAACCTAGAAGACATATGGGCTCCCCTATAGGTTTCATCAGAGCCTTTGTTGTGTAGACTTGAGTATTTGCAGTTTATCCTCTTTGTTAGACGATAAATTTTTACCCACCTTATCTCCTTTGATTCCTACACCCTGTTGTCCCCTTGGCCCCCTCGGGCCAGCGAGCCCCCGCTCCCCCTGTGAAACAAAATCAGGTTATCTGTGTTAGTTACATCACAGTGCCTTGCCTTTGGGTCACAGCCAAGTCTGCATTGTTCTCAGTAAAGACAGTATGGAAGGAGAGCATGTTGGCTCCTGCTGTCCTCTTTTGATTGATGCAAAACGATCCTTCACACAAAGAATGGAACGTGTTTTTTTTCTTCATGGCACTTGTTGACTGTATGAACTTTTTTTCAGTGCCAGTGAAACATAACGTGAAGAGGCTGCTGATGAAAACATCCTGAGCAACATCCAAAGAAATGCAGACCTGATCATATTACTATGCTTACTACTAATATGCACTTTAAGGATTGCATTTCAACTTCGTTGTACTTGTACAATGACAGTAAAGACATATTCTATTCTATGATGCAGTTCTTTTTAATCTTACTTGGATTTCATTCATTAATCTCACTCCATTGTAGTCAGGGCTTTTCCATCCTGCTGCTATAATAAACTCCTAGCATAATTTACACTGTAAGCTGTACACCATTGCCTTGCACATCTTGTCAACGCCACGGTTGAATGCCAGCTATCTCCTTTTGAATGGGCAGAGTTTACTGTAAAGCATATGTTCCATAGTGCAACATGTTGCAGCATGGTGGGAAAAGTCCTGGTTTTACAGGCTCAACACATCAACAATAGAGTGAGTAGTAATGCTAGAGTGAACACCTGAGTCAGTGAGTCAGTGAGTAGGAACAGGGTGAGATCTGGTTTTGACAGAAGCAGGTCATGGGCTGAATGAACACACATCATATAATGATAGCTTTTGTTTTTCTGGAAACTGATCCATACATTTCTTTATGCGGGTAGTTATTGACCTTGTTCAAAATGAAAGCAATTAGTCACTGGTAAGTGGAAATAATCTATATTGCTTTTAAACATGCAAAAGATGTGAATTGTTAGAAATTACATTCTGCTTATCTGCAGAACCTCATTTTATGTTGATATTAGCTCGACATCAAATAAGGCATATAATTGAATTAACTTTTTTTGAAGAAGTTGAACTTGAAGCCAGAGAGAAAATCAAAGAATTGGTTCATTTCCAGCTTTGAATGTTGCATGTCACCCCTACTGCTCCCTCCAAATGTTTCCTGTCAGCAATCAATTATAGTGTATATGCCACATCAAATAACTGATCCGTAACATTAGAGACTGATAGAGTGCAGCAAACTGTGGTTCTTCATTTATTTATTGACTTCTTTAATTAAAGTTTCTGCTTAATTAGGCTTTGATTGCTTTCCCAGCAACATTGTGTAGGAGATTTATGCAGCTCCACATATTGAGCAACCTGTACGTGTTGTTTTTATTAACAGAGTATTTGATGTAGGGGATTTCTATTCTGTATTTCAATGGATATCTGTGTCCCTGTAGACCAGTGTTGATAAGCTCTGTTCAGATGTATATGTGCTCATACACAATGAACCATTACAATGTCATTAACAGTGCATGAGTAAAGCTAGACAGTCCCTGTAGACCAGTGTTGATAAGCTCTGTTCAGATGTATATGTGCTCATACACAATGAACCATTACAATGTCATTAACAGTGCATGAGTAAAGCTAGACAGTCCTCTACAAGCATTTAGCATTTCTCTGTTTTCTGTTCTATAGAAAATATTAGCAAAGCATTGTGGTATATTCTAGTTTTGACCAAGACAATGTTGTGATAGCTTTAATGAGTCTCTGAATATAGATGTGAAATATTACCTTTGGTCCAGGAAATCCCTCACCATGAGGTCCTTTTTCCCCTTGAACACCTTGTGGTCCTTGAGGTCCCTGTCAACAGAGTGTGCAACATGTCACCCAGGTTCAGGTCAAAGCACCCATGTGGTTTTTTTCAACAAATCAGAACTGCTACTGAAACAAAAATTGATATCACAGACACAAAAACATTCAACACACAGTTTCTTCTTAACTTACAGGAGGGCCAGGCTCACCCACGCCATGGGGACCGGGAGGACCTGGTCGGCCCTGGAATCCCATGTCACCCTGTAGATTTAAACAGTGACCTTATTTAATGAAAGAAACTCAAAGAAGTGCAGATAGCCAATAGACAATCACAAAGTACAAGAAAAATATTAACAGGATAATCTATAATAATAACCTAATTTACCTTTGGTCCTGGAAGTCCAACACCAGTTTCCCCCTGAATTCCTGGAAGTCCAGGTGGGCCACGTTCCCCCTGTGATCACAAACATAACAACATTTAACATCACAAGGATAAAAGTCCTGTTGTGTTAATCTTTAAAATAACTCCTCTGTGTTTTTAACCTCTCCCATCTCTTTTTATTGTGTAATTAAAGTCTATGCTGTACCCCTGAAAAGCACATACAAACTCCAAGCTAAACTTGATTGTATACTCACACACACACACATGCACGCAAGCACACACACACACACACACACACACACACACACACACACACAGATTGGATGCACCTTTAAAGCTGAAAATAATGCTGTAAATCTATATATTATATATGATCTCTTCCTGCAGGTTGGGACAAATAAGACCACCAGTAGCGTCTCGAAGTTCAAGAAACCAAAACAACAGCACCTCAAATAAACAAAGAACTGCTGGAGGGTCTTTACTACATCAAAGCTTGGATAAATTACAAAAAAAATGCTTTGGTTTGGGGTTACGTTTATCTTAAAACGAAACGCTCACTTGATTGTGAGGTCTGTGAAGTGAGAGGCACAATTTAAGTTCCATGTGGAAAATATGCAAAATATGCAAAATATGCATTTTTTGTCAAAATAAATACACATAAAATTACTATGTGAAAAGCTTGTCTTACAGGAGTCTTTTTAGGTACATATACACAAATTATATGACATAGGGACCACCAGGAGTCCTGTTTATCTTTGCAAATGCTTCCTACAGTACATGTCCCGGCATGGCGAGACACTGACTTAACTTATATGTTATTAATTGCAGGTCTTGTTTGAGAGGCTGACAATGCTGTAGGCACTTCCCAGTCTGTATTTAGGAATAGGATACGTCAGTTGAACCTGTAGTGAGATTTGTTGCTGTTGGCTCATCCCCATGCCATAATGATGGGGAAGAGTTTGACTCATTGCCAAGTGCTCACACATGTTAATTACCAGACAAACAGGCCTGTGTGCTGCTAGGTAAAGACCGGGGTGATAAAGCTCAAACCTCTAGTTTAAACTTATCATAAAAGGAAATGTAAAGGTCACAGCAGATGTGCTCAATGAGGTAAGTAAAAGTTACTCAAAAGGGGCTGACCTGTTTTCCCTGAGGGCCCTCTGGTCCGATGTCTCCTTGTGGTCCTAGTAACCCCTGGACAGGAACAATATATAGCACCACCATAAATACAGAATATCCAGAATAATATGATGTGCATGTGTGTGTGAAATTATTTAGTGATTTCTGTGGCCATTTTTTGTTGTATAAAGTTTTCCTCTAGTTTAAGAATTAACTAATGCATGCAGCAGTCCAGTGAGTATTTCTCACAATACACACTTACGTAAATCTAGAATGTCATAGTTTATAAGTATACCTGCATATCTATCTAGAATCACAACATCTCTTCTCTCTTTTGTCTGCTTGTCAAAATAGTATAATGGGTTAACTATCAAAGAGTTGTGAAATCATTTGCCTGAAGTACTCTGTCTTTCTACATCACTATCTTCTTTTAAATCATTTTTGAAAACGTATTTTTATCAAAAGGCATTCCTATAATTTCTCTTTAAAGGATTATTATTAATATCATATTGTACCTTACATGTGACAGTACACTCAAGTCTTGCACTGCTCTATTTGATTTCTTTTGTGTTGCATTTTTTGCTTTTAAAATTTCTCCTGTGTGTATGCTCTTTGTGATTTTATGTGTAAATCACTTTGTAACATTTGACTTTGATAAGTGCTATAAAAATAGACTTTATTCTTCTTATTTTTATAAAGACAAATGAACACATTAACTGCATATTTTATTACTGAAATATTACTGACCTGCAGACCTCTAAGTCCTCTTGCTCCAAGTGAGCCCTCAGGCCCCTGAAGCAAATCACACAGAGAAAAGAAAGATCATAAGACCAAACAGAGTATGTACAGTAGGAACAATGAAACTGGAAATCTAATATTAAGTATGTGTGGTGTTAACAGTGCTGCTTTACCCTGTCTCCTTTGATTCCTGGAGTGCCACACTCGCCCCTCTCACCCTGTTTGGAAATTACAAGTATTGAACAATCTTGCATTGTTTCCAACAAAAGAAAATGTTGTCAATGTCATTAATCTAAATCACAAACCTGCTCTCCTTTGTAACCTGGTTTTCCCTGCAAGTACAATTATTGAGATGTTATGTGTGAACAAACTATAAAGACAGACTTAATTTTTTCTTAATTTTGATTGTGCATTGCAGCATATACCTCAGCACCCTCTCGCCCAGGTAGACCACTTAGTCCTGCTTCACCCTGATATGACAGAAAGCACACTGACTCATTAAACAAGAAACAAAAAGCAAAAGAGATGAAAAAATGACACACTCTCCATTTGATTGTTAGCCAGCAATAGAAGGATAATACAGGCTGTCAAGGCTGACTGACTAACTCAAACATACATTGTATACATCAGTCAAGATGTACAGAAAGAGTCTACAAGGCCAGAAATCAGGACCCTACCAGAACCTATTTATCAATTTAACCATCTTTAAAAGAATCTCGAAGAGCTTGGTCAGCAATGGTCAGCACCAATTTCAAGGAAAGGTAAAGCTGCAAATGTTCAGTGTGACAATGATAAGTGTTCTCTGATAATAGAGCCCGATGGGAGCATGAAAAGAGACTAAAAGAGGGCCTAAAATTGAACCTTGTGGTGCTCCACTGGAGATTGGTGAAGAGATAAAGAAAAGAGAAGAAAAATTAGTACTGTTTTTAGTACAAGTATTTGCTTGTTGAGTGCATTCTGTCCTTTGGACTGAGTTATGCATTCATTGAGACACCCACCCATGCTATGTTTTTACATTCTGTACTCTGTTTGCACTGTTTTAACGCTGCATTGCACATCTGAGCTATTTGTACAACTTTAATACTGCCCAATAGACTCTATAATGTTATATCTTTTGGCACATTAATTTTTATAGCATTAGTAAGGAAGTTACAAGCTGAATCTTGTACTTAAATAAATAATAAAGATGGTTTGTTTATCCTCATGACCTTAAAGGTCCATATAAACTAAAGCAGGTAATGCTTTGTTGTACAAACAAAAATATTTTATGTCATAAGGATTACATGAAAATCTCATAACTACAAATTGACATTTTTTTTTTTTTTGACTAGAAAACAGCTTTTATAAACATCCATTTTTAAATTTTACCAAACACGTTACAATTTATTTCTGGCAACTTTTTTTTCAAAAATTCAAATAGAATTTAAGTTAGCACTCAGAAGGAAGGCTATTACATAACACCTAAAAGAGCCCGCCAGCTAAGAAATTCATAGTACACGCACCTTTTGCCCTTTGACCCCTGGGGCACCATCTTCTCCGGCACGACCTTTTTTCCCCTGAGGAATGACACAAAGTCAGAGTTGATTAATTTTTCCACTGACATATTGCTCACCTCTTGGTGTGCGCACTAAAATCATTTAAGACAAACAGGCCTATGACCCAATACCTGAAAGTAAAGGTTATCGTAACCATGTAAAGTGAAAGTGCAGGTAGTTTTTATTGATGGCAGGCGATGTTTGAAAAAGTCAGGAGGGAAAAAGGTAACTGGGCCGATGTCTAAAATGTGTTATATGCATGTATGTCCTTATGCATGTGAGCGCTGTATGACAGTTAAAACCATAGGTGGACATGAGGTGTCTTGTCCACAAGGCCAAGGGTCACCGTCTTGAGCTGCACCTGGATGGCGTGTGTCAATTGCTACTCCCCTGAAATCACTAGTTTGTGGCCATTAAACTAATGAGAGCAATTATGAGAACCTCTCTGTCTGAGTGTAAGAATTTGAAGAATCTCTCAGAGGAGAAAGCACCTGGTTAATAGCCATGCAGCTGTCTGTCAGCAACATGATTATATCTGCCAGGTCGCTGGAAAGCTTGACATTACCTGAGCTGTAGATTATCTGAGGACAAGAGGGGCGTGAGTGAAAATGTGTGTGTGTGTGGATCATCTTCTAGCATCTCACAGAGATGATGTGTAATATGTGGTACTCCATACTACAGTCCCTCTATCTCTACGTAAGTGACTGTTGGAGTAGGAGTTGTATGTTAGATTTATGGTGGCCAAAGGTCCAGTTTTATAGGGTGTGGAGCTCTAAACGAGGTGCCTCTGGTTTCCATGGGGGACACCTTATGTTACATGAAAAATGCACAATAGCTGACTGAGACTGGGTAAAACAAACATATTTCTCCAAGAATATCAGACCACAGTCTCTGATCCTCTTTGCCTGTTTCCATAGATCTGCTTTCAGAATGTGGGACGGGACCACCCATCCATTTACTCTGCTTGTGCAAATGCCTGCAAGCAATACTGAGGAGGAAAAAAATCAAGTAAAGGATCTTTTTAGATTTCTCTGCACAAGATTTCAGGAAAATCCTTTCTTCTGATCTGTGACACTTCAAAGGAAAGTGGTCTTTGCTTGTGGGATATTTTTTAAAGTTTGAGGCTAAATACTCACCGTAGGCCCGCTTGGTCCCCTCTCGCCTTTCTCACAAGCACATCTCTGAGCCAGAGGGCACTTCAGAAAAAGAGACATGTTTTCTAAGCTGACATGAATCTATTCCACATACCCTCAGCTAATTACACATTATTGAATGTCAAAAGATTGTTTAATTGTAATAATACTTACTCCTTCATCAGCCAAGCCAGTCTGCAAAGAAAAAAAACGTTGATGAGTGACTGATAGAATTTGAATTTTTGCAATATTGCAATACCTTAGGAGGATTGTTCAGTCATTGCTTAGTGAAGTACATCCATTATGATAGTCACAAGTGGGTCAGAGGTCTTTGAACAAATGTCTGGAGTCAGTATAAGTCCTGAGTCGAGTTCCAAGTCAGGGCAAGACTCACAAGTCCCTGGGGCGCCCGTTAGCTCATCTGGTAGAGTGGGTGCCCCATGTACAGAGGCTATGCCCCTGCTTCAGTGGGTGCAGGTTTGACTTGGACTTGCAGCTCTTTGCTGCATCTCATCCTCTCTCTCTTCCCCTTTCATGCTTGTGCTGTCATATAAAATAATAAAGGCAAAAAGCCAAAAACTCTTAATACTCTTACTCTAAATACTCTTAATAAAAGACAGACAAGTCCCAAGTCTTTAACTTTGAGTCTCAAGTCCTTTACACTTTAGAATGATAAATTATAATTACATATCATGAATGCTTTTTAAAATCTGTATTTATTTGCTGAAACAAGTTGTGTCTTTGTCTGTGATTTATCACTTGCGTGATTTGCATACTGCATTCTTTGTTGTTGTCGTCGACCAATACATAGTTTTTGTGTGCCAACAAAAGTGTCTTTAGTTTTATACCTTTTACAACTGGTGTTTACTCATGTAATGTTAGTTCTTATTGGGCTTCTCCAGCAACCTAATTAGATGCTGTTGGACTGGTTCAAACAAAGTGGGTCACCTGGGAAATTAAGTGTTGACTCGCTGTGAGTAAATAGCGTTATTGTTAAATGAATCAGGAAATGAAGGGAAACTGATTTGTGGCACACTTTATAAATGATATACATTTCAAATTTTGGGCTTAGAGGGAATATATCAAGTATTTTCAAGTCAAAAGGCTCAAATACAACTTAAGTCACGGGTCATTAGTGTTAAAGTCCAAGTCAAATTGCAAGTATTTTTGATTTTATAAAGTCGAGTCTAAAATCATCAAATTTTTGAGTCTAGTTTGACTCAGGTCCAAGTCGTGTGACTCGAGTTCATACCTCTGGTACAGACATTTTAACTTATCTGAAGAAAAACTGATAGAGAAATAAAATTCCTGAATACAATGTATAGAACAACTTTCTTTCAGAACGCTGAGTCACAGACAATGAAAGTGAACTAAATAGTTACTGTATAGAGAAATTATATGTATCCTAGGGGATCATGCATATGTCAAACAGTATTTTTCTAAAGCTGTGTAAAAAGCTTCAAATCCAGAGCTGTCATAGACCTTCATTCATTTGTTTCTCCAGAGCATTGTCATCATTCCACCTCTATACGAATACCTGAACAAGCCTGTCCATGTGTCAACTCTGAATGGATCCTCATTCAAAGCAAACATAATCTCTCTTCTCAGTGGTGTCTGCTGAAAGATGAGGTATGATACTCACAATTTCTGTGGCGATTTTTTCAACAATGTCTTCATCCTGTAAATTATAGAGGAAGCGGGAGGCCGGGGAGCTGGCGAGTAGACGTAGCTGGGCTACATTTGCTGGCTCGTTGGCTGCACGGGTGATGCCCAAAGAGAAGAATTTGATGCCTTGGTTCTTGGCATCAGCAACAGCAGAGAAAATGTCAGGGTTTCTCGGATGGGAAATACCATCTGTGAGCAGCACAGCGACTCTGATGCTGCTGGGGCCGGACTCCTCCAGGTAGATCCTGGTCATGTTGGTGATGGCGTAGGTGGTGTAGGTGCCGTGCCCGATGTAGACGATGGGAGCTATACGGGCCTTGAAGTTATCTGTGCCCCTCCAGTCTCTGAGGGTTTGCTCGGTGATAACATGACTGCTGTACTGCAGCAGAGCCACCCTGAAACTCAAGCTGCGGCCGTTCTGCAGCTGTACCCCTTGGAGTCTGTCCACCAAGTTCATGCTAAACTGCTTCTCCTGTTCATGATTGTCCTTGGCACTCTCTGAGCTGTCGACCAGGAAGGAGAGCTCCAACCTGCAGTCCTCATCTAGGATGGCTGTGTGCACACAGAGCAGGATGAAGGATGTTCTATTGGCAATACATCATGTTTTTAAAGTTCACTAGGTGACTGATTTCATTTAAATTTCACATGATGTCAAAGAATTGCATTTTTATTTCTTAGAAATTTGTAATAGTTCAGACAGGAAAACTGCAGATTAGTTCAGTCAAAGACATGAACAGCACATGATGATAATACTGTAGCAGTGAATACATAGCTGTGGATTTCAGGCGGAAAGCAGGAGATATGTCCCCCTCAAAACATGTGTATGTGTACCCCCTCCAGTAGAAACATGAGGTAGAATAGGACATTTTCAATGATATTAAAGGCCTTTCCACCATAAATCAATGCAAAAATAAACCAGAATGCAGGAAATTGAGTATATGACACTCAAGATTTCCTGGGGGAGGACCTCAAAAGTCCATTTCATGTGTCTCCCCCCAGTGCTATAATAACTGCAACAAAAAGACTGTTGTTATTGTGAGAATTAAATTATTTTCATTCATTTTATTCTTCAGTCATTCTTAATCTTACCTTGTCCATCATAAATGTTTGCAGCCTGAGGTTTGGCTCTGGATTTCTTATTCGTCTTCCTCTCTTCATGAAACTCTTGGGCCCAGATGCTGCTCACTGCTGTCACCAGCAGCACCAACTTCGAGGAGAGGAACATCTTTGTGCCAGCTATGGAGAAAAATACAAAGACAAAACCTCAGTTTTACTGTCCACAAAAGTAGTTTCAACATCAAATCAGATTGAAGTTTGATGTAAATCTCAAACAAAAATATCCTGTTGATGTAAAAGTGGAGTTTAGAGCAATTGTCTTAACATCAACTCACAGTCCAACCTCCTTTAGAGATGCTGCAGTTTCTATAATGTAAGTGTCCGTTTTTGAGTGCAGACCAAAATGCAGACTTGAAAAAAGTAGCAGGAACAGCAGAGGACCGGAGTGCACAGTGAGCTCACTCACTGAACAGCAGCAGCAACATCAGTCATTCTGTGGGACGAAGAGTGAGACACCTTGAGACACTAACTCCTCCTTTATAAGGAGGCACCAGCAGACCAGATCCCACTGAGTCTTGCCAGGACTCCCGCTCTGCCCTCAGGCAGGGGATCTGGACAATGTTTGCAACAGTGAAGCAGCACTATGCATCACTTCACGTACAATCAGCTGTAGATATATAAGTTTGTTCGGGAAAACTCATTCTTAAATGTCACAGATTAACAGCTATATTGTTGTGTATGTCTATTGTTTTAATTGATGCGTTTCAGAATGTTTTAACTGCCTGCAAATTCATAGATTAGTCAGAATAGATGGAAATGTAAGGACTCGTGCAACTTTTTAAAAACTCACAATACAGTTAGATAGTTAAATTGATTCTGAAATACTTGTGACGATGTATTAGACTGAGTTTTGTGAGGTACGCCTTGGATAATATTGGTTTAACCATTCAGAAGTTTTCTGTCAAAAACAAGGGTTAAAAAGAAACTTAGAAAATTAGAAAAAAAAACAATAAGAAGAAATTTACCTGAAAATAAGTAAAAAAGGAAGTAAAAACAAAAACAAACAAAAAAGTGACCTAAAAAAAATCCTGAACTTTGAAAAAAAAAAAAAGCGTATTCATTTTTTTCTGTAACAAAATTTTCAATATACAGTTATAATAACAGTTTTCTTTCTTTCTTTTTGAATCTCACTATTTTAAATCTGTTAGTTCAGTCAGTGAGCCTCGCTTACAAATGTTGAATATAAACTACAATAGGAGTGCATTAGAAGACAACAGCACTTGGACAAAATTGGGACAATAAAACTGAGTTAAAAGCATTTTTAAGAGGTGATATAAAAAAGTGATGCCTGCATAAATTCCACAGGTATAGGTGAGGTTTTAAAGTTTAAAGGGCTTTAATGGCAAAGGCCTGGTCACCTTTGGTCACCTTAAATGACCATGCCTAAAGAAAAAGGGGATTGGGGGGTCAGTGATTTTCTAAAAGAAGTATAAACTCACTAACTAATAGTAACTAGTGTTGAGATGGTAGAAATGGTCAATTAGATCTAGTTGTTTTAATTAAGAAACAGCATGTGATTGCAGCTTCTCAACAGCAACCTCAGCTCACTTTAGTGCACATAATGAACCTCTTCTTGGCTGTTGTGATTTATTTCCTTTAAAACTTTCATGAAAAGGGGGTTGCAATCAGAAGGCGAGTGACACACAGTATTTCTTAATAACTGAAAGCTGTAGGTGGTGCTTCACCTTCCAGACCCTACAGGACGACCACCTGCCTATTCACTAGTAGAGATGACCTTTTAGCGTATTCTTCTCGGTGGGGTTGTGGTCCTGTGCGGACTGGCTGAGGATTCATGGCTGCCTGCTATGCCCGAGGTGAAGAGGTTTTGTATTCCACAGCTCCAGGCAAGAAGTAATTAGAGGAGACTCTGACACAAAGGAATGTTGCACTGAATGATGGCTTGACAAAATCCACACCATCACTTTGCTCTATGATGAATGACATCCATTCATAGCATTTCTATAGTGTTTCTGTATGCTGGAAATTACTATAAAGTGACGTTAACTTTAATGTGCGTCTATCACAGACTGACTGCTTTTGTTTATGTTTCTCATTATGATACTAGTAATAACAGAAGAGTTGTGTGCAAACTGAACATTTGAACCCTTTGGAACCTGAGCAGACTGGTTTGATTTCTTGCAAAAAGAATATGGGGAGAAGAACATGAGCAACTTAATAAAACATGGCCCAAAATGAGCAGACATACATAACAAAATTACCTTAAAATAAGCCAGAAAAAGTAAAAATAAGGAAACAAACAAGAAATGACCCCAGAAAGTGCAGGAAAAAAGAAAAAAAAGAAATCAAAAAATTTTTTTCCCTGTGACATAATTCAACATATATAATATTTATGAATATAAATTGACAGCTTTTGCTAATTGCTTGCAATTTGTGGGACATTTCTTGCCAAATCGATCACTGCCTTCCCCCCATGTTTTCAAAAGTCATCAAACCAATTTGCTCTGATTTCCAAGGGTTTAACAGCTTGTAAAAGGTGTCTGAAGACAGCACAAGGAAAGTGATGTCAATTCAGGTCTCAAAGGGTTAATTCTATTTCACATGGGCTGTTATGTTACATGTTGTTGTTTTTTTAATTGTTGGGTTTAGCCACATGCATCAAAAAATTATTTTTAAATGATAGACAAGTGTTAGAGTAGTTTAGGTTGAAGAAACAACTGTGGAAAATAATAAAACAATTGGATTAAACCAACTGCAATTACAGGGTTCTTTTAATTCTATAAGTTTTCTATAGGGACGGCAGTGCCATACCTGACATATTTGCTGCCCTAGTCAAGCTTTTCCTGGCGAATACAAATATTTTCTTTACAGAAGTATTTCAAATTCATTCATATTCATATTCGATTAATTTGCTCATCTCAGTGTGTGGTCCCCATAACAATGACAACACTTATGATACACTTGTTCTCATATTATCATCTTCTACACATTCAATGAACAAACAGGAGCAGAAATAAGAACTTTTAATACCTGCCCCTATTTTACTAACTATAGACACAGGTACAAATGGCCAACCTTTCTTAACGTATTTTTCTTTTCTTTTTTTTAATAAATCATATCAAATTTAGCAATAGCATCAGAAACAATCAATTACAGTCACCTTAACATTACTGTTACTCAGAAAGTTCAAAATGTCCCATTATTTTTCTTTATACCTCCGTTTAAATTGAATAATATTCGAGCTGCATGTCAAGTCATTTTCCAGATAATTCCACAGTTTGACTCCATATACTGAAACACATACCTGCTTTAACGTAGTGTGAGGGTCCTACTGACTTTTGAAATTAAACTTTGGTTGTTCGTTTTCGTTGCTCGTTGTTGGAGCTTAATACGAACAGTCTTTGTAGATTTTCGGGTAACAACCTGTTTCTGGCTTAAAAACATCGACTTCGATGGTTTTACTTACCACATTCATGGTCTTGTAAACCTTTAATAAATATACCCTGCTGTAGCATCATAATGCAGCATGAGGGCGGAGGGGATATCCTACCAGGCGGGTTTGTGCTGCCCTCCTTTGATGATTGAAGGAACAAGGACACGACGGTCTGCGCATGCTCAGTCTACATATGAGTTGAGCAGTTCAGGATAGCTAAACTTGTTTCTGCTCATTCACGTTCAACCATCCTCAGCATGAGGGGTGTTGTGAGACTGTGCTGCAGCGGTGCTCTGCACACTTTTAAGCCTGAAGTCAACTCTCTGAAGACACTTAGTGGGAAACATGCTGCTTTTCCTGCGAGTGAGTGGATGCACTTTTTAAACGTGGACAGACTTTCAGCTTGTAATGTCCTTTGGCTTGTCTTTAACGCAAGCTCAGTGGCCTCAAATTGACCATAAAGAGTCTCAATGCATTTGCGATCAGCAGGGATTGATATTTCATTAAAGCAGCGATAGGACATAAGCTGTTGTTTGATGATATTGCTGCTAAAAGCGGACGTTGAAGCTCCAGTCGCGTCTTGGTGTCGCTAGTCAATGACGTTTCAAGTTACTTCGTACAAGTCACAAACTTTTTTTTTTTTTGGTAAAACTTGTAAATGAAACATCTAAACAGTGAAACAAACAAAAAATATAAATATGACATAATATATATATATATTACAAATAACATCAATTAACCCAGTCCCCAGTCAGTCAAAAAACTCAATATGTACACCGTTTTCCTTGGAGGCATGCAAGAAAAACAAGGTTTTCGTCATGAATTTAAGGCAACACATAATTGCTTTACAAATGGTCATTTTTGTGGGTAAAGTATTCCTTCAAGAAATGAGAATACAGTGAGCCTTGTCCTTTTTCAAACAGCAAATGTAAAGTAACTTGTCTTGCAGAACTGCTCCTATTCACGCCGAAGCCCCAGAGTTCACCAACATGAGCAGGAGATCCTGGTCACTGGCATAAAAGTGGTAGATCTGTTGCCTCCCTACGCAAAGGGTGGAGAGACTGGTGGGTGAATTACCTCACACTATATATTTTTTGTCTGCACTTGCATTTTCATTCACTTGCATTATGATAATTGTTTATTGAGTGTGTGGAATTAAATCAGGCCTGTTTGGTGGCACTGGTGTTGGAAAGACTGTATTGATTATGGAGCTGATTAACAATGTGGCCAAGGCTCACAGCGGTTACTCTGTGTTTGCTGGAGGGGGCGAGCAAACCCGTGACGGAAATGACTTGTACCATGAAATGATCGAGTCTGGTGTCATCAACCTGAAGGACACTTCCTCAAAAGTGGCACCTTCCGTGACTTACATTTACGTGTCAAAACATAAAAGAGCTTTTCTGTTGGTCCGTATCCCCTCTGCTGTGGGTTACCAGCCTACTTTGGCCACTGACATGGGGACAATGCAGGAGAGAATTACCACCACCAAGACGGGCTCCATCACCTCTGTATAAGTGAAGCAACACATGATGTTAATTGCACGTCAGCACTCTCCTTTCTCCTGATCATACATACTCAGATTGATCATTTTGTTACAGGCTATCTGTGCACCTCCTGATGATTTAACTGACCCTGCTTTTGCCACAACTTTTGCCCACTTGGATGCAACAACTGTGCTGTCCCGTGCCATTGATGAGCTTGGTATTTATCCTGCTGTGGACCCTCTGGATTCCACCTTGCACATCATGGACCCCAACATTGTTGGGGCTGAACACTACGATGTTGCTCGTGGTGTGCAGAAGATTCTACAGGTTAGACCTTTTTGGATACTAATAAAATTTGAATGGCCGTCAATATGTGCAATCCAAAAAACTAAATTAAAACCAAGTCTCACTATTCTTTTGTTTTTTAGGACTACAAATCATTGCAGGACAATCATTGGTATCCCGGCTATGGATGAATTGTCTGAGGAAGATAAGCTGACTCGCTTGCGCTCATAAGATCCAGTGTTTCTGTCACAGCCGTTCCAAGTAGCAGAAGTCTTTACTGGTCACATGGGAAAGCTGGTGCCTCTCAAGGAAACAATCAAAGGCTTCAAGAGCATTCTAAGAGGTAGGGTGATG
Source organism: Plectropomus leopardus (assembly GCF_008729295.1). NCBI lineage: Eukaryota > Metazoa > Chordata > Actinopteri > Perciformes > Serranidae > Plectropomus > Plectropomus leopardus. Next base: position 17,655,111 of record NC_056472.1, on the reverse strand, counting down.
TGCAAAGGATAAAACATTTTAAACGGGATTGAGTTAATAGACATTTAATGGCATTAGTTATTCTTTTCCCTTCAAGGTGAATATGATGCCCTCCAAGAGCAAGCTTTCTACATGGTGGGTCCCATTGAAGAAGTAATCGAAAAGGCTGAGAAACTGGCGTAGGAGCTTTCTTAAGGTTTTATATAATACATATTTGTACGGTATAATTTCTATTTTAGGAGCTTCAAACATGCCATGCTAAGTATGTTGTGGTTTCATTTTTTGTGAAGATAAGGTTAAAAATAACATTGTAATTTCCTGTCATACTTTTTTCCATTGTTAGCATTGTCAGTGAGCAAACATCCTTGGTGATAATGAGTTGTTCTAATGAAAACATTGGTAAGAAAACGTAACACTTGCATAATGCCAAAGATTAGCCCATCATATGGCGAAGCTTCTTATTTAACTCTCTTTCTTGCAAAAGGAGGTTGGTGCTGTGTTCTTTGAGGGCTTCAAAATCCTGTAAAATAGCAGCAGAGGAAGATACAGTATGTTTAAGGGATATTTTTGTAGATTTTCAATTAGTTTTGTATCATTACAATGTGGATAGTATGTATAGATGAAGTATGTTAGGCCTCCCTCCATTCTATCAGCACCTATGTCTACCTGCTCATTTTCCAGTAAAAAAATGTTTTCAGAAACCAGAAATTTTAACTTACTGTGAACTAGTTAAAAAAATTGATACCAGCTGGCTGACATATTTTTTTACAAATGGGCAACTTGCGTTACATCACCCACCAGACGGAGCATTTATAGGTCCTGTGCAGCACAGTGCATTCTGGTCTTTGTAGGTTTTGTACCTCTTGAGCAAAAGTGATTCCACAGCCCCTTTTTTCCTGTTTTCTCCGGTCAAGTAGTTCTAATTTCAAGTGTTTGGGTCTACTACATAGCCAACCCAGTTTTATGCATGCCATAAAACTGGGTTGGCTATGTAGTAACCTCTTTCCAGCAGTGAAATACTTCTTTAAGCATGTTCTCGGCCCTATACGGGCCACTGCCAGTCACACTTTTCAATATTGCAGATTCCAACAAACCTTTTTCAGCTTTCCATAGTTTGCCGTGGAGTCAGCAAGAGCAGACTGGAGGGACTTCACTTTAAGATCTGCATTAACAGCTTCGGCTTCCTGTTCAAACCTGACGCAAGGGCAGGGACATTCCTTGTTAACCTTCAGGATTTTTCTGAAAACGTTTGTTTTTTTTGGTGATAGACAACTTGCCTGTTCTCTGCCTTAGCCCGGGCTTTTTTCTCTTCTTTCCATTTTGTCTCCAGTTGTTGGATTTCCTTTTGTTTCTCCTGTATTTAAGAGAAATTTGTGTGTATATGAAGTTATTAATTTTTCTGTGCAGAGCTTTGAATTCAGTGAGAACAAATACTCTTCTCAGTCACCTGTATCACTTTTCCTCTTTCCATAGACAGATACAGTAATTTGTCCTTCTCTTTGGTGAGGCTTGTAATGCTATCTCTTATGCTGGTTTCCTTCAAAGCATGCTCTTCTTCAGCCTTTTGTAGCTTCAGCTCAAGCTCTGATTGTTGGAAAGAAGGCCACACGTTTACAAGTGCATGTACTTTTTAGCACCTAAATAAATGATAACATGTTGATTACTCACCGTTGCACATCTCTATAGCATCTCTTTGTTGTCGCTGAGCATCACACAGTTGATCAAGTAGCAATGCGTCCTTGGCTTGATGCTGAGTCATTTGTTCCAGGAGTTTTGACTGGCATCCAGCTAAATTCTCCCTTAAAGATAGACGTAAAATACAGCAAAGATACTCAGTTAAGAATAACGCAGATAAAACTGCTGATGTTCACATTACAGAAACTGACATAGGAAATGTTTGGCAGTTTTACAGGATGACCTACTCATAAGATTATCAAAATTGCTGTTGATTAATTTTCTGTCGAAGAGCCAACAGATTCCGGCATAATTAAAAACTGACAATAGTTCTTCCTCTTACCGATATTCCTTTTCCTTGTGTGTGTATCCCTCTGTCAGCTGTTTGATTTCTTGCATCAGTTTTTGAACAAACACTTCTTTATCTTGTAATTTTTGGGAGAAAAGCTTGTCATTTTCTGACTGCAGCTGTTCGTTTTCCAGCTTTAACTGGGCATTCTGATGTTTGTACTCATCCATGAAAGCAATAATTGCTTGATTGTTGGCAGCTAAATCCATAAATCTCTTCTCTAATAGTTCTCCTTTCTTTCTTTCACCGTCCAGTTCTTTTTGGCAGTCTGCTAGTTGGCCCTCTAGCTCTGTATTGATTTTCTGAAGGGCTTGACTTCGAAGGAGCACCTCATCTGCTCTCTGTTTCAGCATGCAGATCAGACTTGACTGTTCGTTTATCCTGGACCGCAGCGTCCCTGTTTCCGATGCATCATCTACAGAAAGGCTTAGAAGTTTCTCAAGTGACTTCTTAATACTGTCCACACGCTGTAAATAAGGGAGAAAAAATTCAGTTAAAACACAATGCACAGGAGCTTTTGGCAGCAGAGTAAAGTTATTCTGTGTTTTGACAGGAACCTGACTGACAGTGGGTTCCTGAAGCTGATACTGATATCAGTATTCAAGATGATATGTCAGTGGAGAAAATTGAGAACAAGATATTAATCAAAGGTGAAATTTTACACTTGAAAATACATTTTGAGTGCACTCTGGTAGACAAACTATGTAATGAGTCTGTACTTGCAATTTCCTGTTACTTATCAGGTGATATACTTTGCCATACATCTTCAGTGCTGGCTAATATATTGGCAAAGTCAATTTATTGACTTAACTTTAGTTTTCATGGTCAAACTGACAAAAGTTATCATTTTTATAGAATGTCCCCCTCCAAAATCAATACATGGATTAGAAAAAACATGCAGAACATATTGAATAATTTAAGTGTTAAGTAAAAAAAAAAGTATTGTCAAATACTTGTCAATTGTCAAATAAGTATTAAAGGAAAAGTTAAATTTACCTATTATGGAGGCGGGATGTTTCCTATCATATGTTCAATTTTATGCATAATTGGATTGGTATCATGTTTGAGATTCTTATGTGTGAGGGACTGTGCTTTATTTATCAGAGTAGAAAGTTGGCTAGAGTGTGACTTAAAAAAAACAAACAAAAAAAAAAATCATGACCCTGGTTAAAATGCATGACCCTCCCTCCACTATTATTTACTGTATTTCACAGTTTTTCATTCTGGAGATTTATAAGGAAAATATACATTTCAAACCCACTTGTGGGCGGATCCCCGATTTTTCCCATCTCATAAATACTGAACACTCCCTTATAGAGGCAAGATGGTTAGGCTAGTCATAAGTATAATTTTTATTTTTTAATCTTAGGATTGTATTAAGTTACAAATACTAACATGTTAGCTGATGGGATTGTTGCAAATTTGAAAACTCAAACTTCAGTTGTTTTTTTTTTAAACAATAGGGCCTACATTAGTTATTATAATATTTATACTATATATCACTATTTTCACTTTCACTCAACACATTTTGTAGATAAAATATTGTAAAATAAATGTAATGGACAAAAAGCATAATATTTGTGTATTGTTGTCATGTCGCGTAACTAATGCTAAGATAGCTTTAGTTAGATATGCTAGCTAGTAGTTTGATATTAACCAACGGACCCCACAGATTTACCGTTGCTATCGATAACGGGAACTTTTACATACCTCCGTCGTGTTGCCCTCTAACTTCATTGGGTTTTCTGTGTTTTTTTGTGGAGTTGCCATGATGTGAAAAATAACGTGAGTGCTTACTCCTCAAATACTTGACAACTAACGTTATTTTACCCACATTTCCACATTTCTCCAGGTTTCAGTTGCTTGGTCTCTAATGGCAACCATGTTTATGCTCCCCTCTCCTGTGATTTAACGGTTACTGAAGCAGGCGGAGTGCTGGTGCTCTCGCTCGGCCACATGGTGGAGGTGTTGGGCTTCTCATTAACCGCAAGCACTGTGAAGGTATGAACCCATCTTTAAAATTTCACATGTATTAAGCTGCTAAGGTCCTGTTTTACACTGGAAGTGATAGTTTTTAGCGGCTTAATTTTCCTGTGGCGGTTTCACTGTTGGTTTTAAAATTTGGCGCTCCGTCGAATTAGCTCGTAAGGCTAATTGTTTTCTTAATGAGTCACTAAGTAAATCTTTTGAAATTATTAATGTTTTACTGGTCTTAAAGTGTGTCCAAAAATGAATTTATGGCGACTGAAAGTATTTTTTTCTCTTCCATTGGTTAAATATGTAGGCTATAACACTCTTAAAATGACCTGCTTTACTGTTAAATAACAAACTAACTTTAGGGATTGTTCGTTATTTATAAATCGGGAGGGAGTGGTGCAAAAAAGGAGGAGGCATGTCAAATAATATTTCAAGTATTGGGGCACTTTTTTATTTTGGCTTAGGGAGAGGGGTATATATATATATTACATATGTATATTTTGCATATATTTTACCACCGATAAAAAAGAGGAAGCCATTACACAATCTATCATTGCCAGAAACTATAAAAATCATGTGCAACAAAGACCATAACCAACTCTGACTTTAAAATAGTTTCACAACTTTATTCTATATGTCGCTTAAGATTTGGCCAAAAATAACCAAGATTTTTGTCTTCAACTTTTAACTCTTAAATGTCAAACATAAAAGGGTACGTTTTAAAAATCAAATAACTAATTTTTGGTGAAAGGAGCGTCATGCATTTTCTTCAAGTCACTCATGGAGGCTCAAGGGGGAAAAAATTGGCTCTGGGGAGGGTCAGAAAGAGGTCGTACCACAGCCATCCCCCTCCTCAGATTAATAAAGAACAGTCCCTTAGCTGTGGGGAGGTGTGTGTAATCTGCAGCAAGGGACTCAAACAAAACACATTGGGATTACATGTCTCGTGGAGGCCTTCAGGATACTCAAAAATTCAGCGTTTCCCAGTTGTTTAGTATTTCAATCACTCCCATCATTATTTCTTTTTTTCCTCGAGCGCCGGTGTGCACCCTCCTAATTCCCAAGTGCTGAGCAAATAAACAGCGTTGACGGCCCGCTGAGAGTGAAAAATCACTGGCACTCGGTACAAATCGGACCTGCATGGCATTATGCAGATTCCAGGGCCCGAGGGATTTATCCGGAGGGCCGAGGCTGCTGCCTTGGGGGAGCGGCTGTCCTGGCCTTTGTGCACGCCCCTTTTCATCAACTAGCGGGCCAAGAAAGACAGACAGAAGAAAGCAACAGCATCCCAGCCCCAGTCCCTACAGCTCCTCCATCTGCACAGCGGAGCTGGACGGACCAGCCAGAATGTGGAGAGCACTGCTACTTCAACTCTTTGTCGTCTTTATATGCTGTGTTAGATTGTGCCACTCTGAAGGTAAGGGATTTTTTTTTATTCTGAATTTCTCACAAAGGCTGTCAGCTGAATGATTCATTGCGGACCTGCTGAGTTGTTGTGCTACTAGAGAGTCACTGAGTGCACTTGTTGCTCATCAAAACAAACTGTGCAGAGGAGACCACATTGTTTCTCCTGTATTTTTTTTTCTATAGAACAGGACAATAAAGTAGCCATCCAGTATGTAACAGTACAAATTATATAGAGGATGAATCAACTGAACACATGTGAGTAACCTTGATGATTTCAAAAGCCACTTTTATAATACAGCGACACAATCTCCTCCAGTAATATTGACTAAGTAATGTTTTTCTGGCTCTAAAGCTAAATGTTTTGCCACATAGCATTACTTTAAAGGTTGAGCACAAAGCCGTCCTCAGACAGATTGGAAGTTCTCTTGAGGAACTTTTGCCTGAGCTTTACTGTTGCTAGGTAACAGAAAAGAGCATGTGACTTACAGACAATCTGCAGGACTGAGAACTACTGGTACAAATCTCATTGAGTGGAGCAGATTTTACGCCGCAGACCACTAATTCAAACTTGATCCCAGCTCGAGGAAGAACTTTATTTTCCAATGTGAGCCAGAGACAGATAAAAAAAATGCTTAGATATGGCTCTTTATGCATGACAGTCTTGTGTTTGTCTCTTGTGTTTGTAGCGCAGCTAGATCCTACTTCTCAAATTGTAATCTGCTTTCTTTTTGCTCAACCCTTAGTATGTAAGCTCCTTAGTGTGAATCAAGCAACTAATTACACTGCAGCTGCTGCAGAATGGAACCATTTCTACCTAAGGAGCAGTTTGGAGTTAAGTAAAAACTGTACCAAAAGGAGGGTCATGGTTTTCTTTCTTTCTTTGTTTCTATTTATTATATAATATCCTGAACTTATTTCCTTACAGACAGACAGAAAAGGTGGATTTTCAATGCCAAAAAAGACAGTGTGCTAGTGTTGACAGTGAGGCTGTAGCATTTAAAAAAACATTTCTTGGCATTTCCTTTGAATTACAGCAGTCGCTGTACATGTAGCTGGCATTTGCTGAGGTGAACAATATGACAACTTGTCCAAAAGCACTGACTCTCAAAAGACTTCATCAGCAGGTTCACATTGATCATTAGCTTGGATTTGCTGTGATATAGACTGTTTTAATGTAGTTTATGGGGTCATTTTATTTCTAACCAGAAATTTTGCTAATGATTCAATGTTATATTGAGTATCAAGTGCTCCCTGAAGGCTATCTGGTGATGTATGAATCAGACTTAAGGATGTATCACTTGCTGAAATACTCAGGAAGATTACACTGTAAAATCTGACAAGTTGATTATAGTTTAAAAAAAAAAAAAAAAAGGAAACCCACTGCCTTGAAACATGTACAGGCAAATATAACTATTAATCTTAATCTATGTGTACTCATATGTGATTGTTAAGTTTACTCAACATTTAGTTACATTTACTTAATTTTGAGAAGTTGTTACAACTTAAAAACGACAAGTTTAATTAAATCAATCTTTCCTAGTTTTAGTAACTTCAGTAAACCAAGTATACTGTGCTATATATCTGTGTTCTGCTGTATTCATACTAGTGATTAGTGATATTCTTAAACATGTTAAGAAAACACAACTTTCAGATCACCTAACTTCATCATTGGCAAATTCCTCTTTGTAATGATCAAATTAAATCAGACTAACTTTGTTTACTGCATTTGTTAACAGGAAAAACAACAATGTTGTTGAAAAAACAATGTTATTTCACTTTTCATATTAAAGTTGCAACATTTTCCCAAAATTAAGTCCACTTTTTTTAAGTACTTTTTCAAGGCAATCGGTTTCCATGATTATTTTAAGCAAGACCAACTTGTCAGATTTTACAGTGTAGTAACAGTTTATTTATGTAGTTTTACAATGAGGGCTGTCCCCTCATGTGTCCTCTAATCTCTGCTTGATCCTCCTTTAAGAATCCTTTAGTTTGGTAATTGTTTCTTCCACCACCTTCTGTAACACATTATCCAGCCCCTGTTCTTGATACTGCTGCAGAGTGCTTACACTGGCATTAATAGCTAATGTGACAGCGTGAGGGGATTTCACGGTGCCGGTTTGTTAACTATTCTCTGCCATTTCTGCTGTTCCACGCATGTTTTTCACTAAATTGAGTTGTTTTCTCCATTAATCATTGGTCGGTGAATTCCTACCGACATAGTAAGTGGACAGTAAGTGCTTTAATGGTGTTAAAAATTAAGTTTTCATTTCACAGCCAGAATAATGAAAACAAATTTTTTGGTCAGGTGTGGGGCTAGACTGTCTTGATTGATCTCACCTTTTTTTTTTTTAGTTTGACTCTGTAAATGACTGTAAAACTTTCCCCTGTTGTGGTCAAACTTTTCAAGTCACACAAACTTGGCCTGCACGTGCACGTTAAACCTCACGCATGCCGGCTTCTTTCCGGTGCAGGAGCCTAAATCCTTGTGCAACAGTTACACCGCGTTAGAAACAGGAACACAGTTGGCACAAATTGAGAGCAAATCCTTTCTTTTCCCGCAGCTCCCTCAGTCTAGGTTACAGACACTGAGGATCGAGTCTAGCCTTCAGTGAACAGTTGGTGACTCACTGTACAGACGAAAATGAGTCATCCAGTGGCTGTTGCACTGTGACGACTTATGATTCTTTTCACTCATGCTTTTGTTAAGGCATGTCCCAAAAATCATGTTGAGTATTCCTTCACTAACCAGACCAAGGCTTTATTCCACACTCTATTTATTCCTCCCTTTTGCTCCCATGCCACTGCCAAAGCCCCTTGGGTTTTCACTGTTTTGTGTGTAGCACTAAGAGCCAAAGTCACTTGTTTGGCAATTGACTGCATTCTGCTGCATTGATTTCCATATGAAATAGGCAGCAGCACTCCGCTCTGACAGCATGGATGGGTCCTGCGTTTCATGCTGCCAGCAGACGTTTTCTCCACTTTTCTCCACACGCATTCAGTGAGTGCAGAGGGCTGCGCCAAAACAAGACAGTATAGATAAAAGCTTGAAGACATCTTTCAGGCGCCCCACGTGACGAAAAAGAGACATGTCAGTGGTAGTGGACAGGTGTTTTCTTAATAGGTGGCCATGAGAGGGAAGCTAATGTTCCACTTCTGTTTTACCTTATCACAGGAAGTAAGGCTTATTACTGTAGTCTCCTTTTTGCTTTTTGAGGGTGACACTTCCAGTTATGAGTAAGCATCCCTGCTGGCATCGCCTTTGTGCCATTGTGATTTCACAGTGGGGTTTAAGGAGTATGGGGGCTTCATTCTAATGAAAAGTCCCCTACTACTCTTCTTTGTTGGGCAATAGTAGGACGTCCTTATCTTCCTGCATGGATAGTGTGGTGCTCTCTCCAGCTGTGGGTTTAAGTTGCTAATTAGAAAAGACAAGGCTCGAAAGAAGGGAAAGGAAAACATTAAACTACACAAAAAGACTCAAACAAAAAGCTTATAGGAAAGCACAGATCATCAGACTCAGATTAAACATTCTTAAAGGAATACTTCATCCACAAAATGGCCATTTGTATATCAGTCATGCTGTGTTGCATTGAATTTGTGAAGAAAACTTTGCTTGTATGCTTTTACAGAAAACAGCAAACATATTGACCATCTTTAACAACAGCAAAACTGTATCAAAACATTTGTTTCCAAGCTCTCACACAACTTGTGTAGTGTAATCCGAGTCTCATTTATCTAATTGTATGCTCACTACTTCCCAAGCACATGCATTTTCCAAAAAAACAACAACATAGTATTCAAATCTGGCTTTGAGGAGATCATAGATATGTTTTGCTTTCACTTCAGTTCTAAATGGTAAGGTTTTAGTAATAATGCATGTGTTTTGGGAAGTACTAAGCCTATGACTGGATAAATTAGACTTGGAGTCTGTGTGAGGTTTTGTAAACAAATAGTTTTGCTGTTATTAAACCTGATTCCCAATCAATCCCTCAATAAATCAATCAATATGTTTGCCATTTTCCAGGAAAACAAAGTTTTCTCTACAAATTTAAGATAACGCAGCATAACTAACTGATGTTCAAAAAGTCATTTTTGTGGTTGAAGTGTTCCTTTAGTAGCAGATTTGCACAATTCATGCTGGCCACTACCTTCCCTCATATTGATTGGCGTAGTGAAATTGCAACTTTGTTAGAGGAAGACATAGAAATTGGAGGATTAAGGAAAACTTACAAAGAAGACGTTCTTTTCAGAATGTAAGGAGAACCCTTGCACAAGATAGTGCTGTTGAAAGGTTCAGCTTCAGTGTATCTGTCACCTTTCCCAGAAGTAATAGTGTCAGGAAACACTGGCTGCATTTGAAAGCCTCCAGCGGATTGGTTTCTTCCTGGCATATGAGGTTTTAAGTTCAAAACCTACAGTAGGCCTTAACATATGGTAGCTATAAAGATCTTAAACTTTTCTAAAGCAGATTTTGAGAGTGTTTCTCTGTTCATATGGCTTACTAGGTTCTTGGACATATTTTAATATTACATGTTTGTTAAGTTTAATAAGACAATTTTATTTTGGCTTTAAAAATGGTCCCGTATTGACAATCAAGTTGTCTGGTCATTCAAAGCTTAAATGTAATGAATCTGCCCATTAATTTTTCATGTATTTTTGCTTAATAGAGTGCATGTCTTGGCAGTTTGAATGCTGTATGCACAGCCTGCTGCCACACTGAAGATGATGCTGAAACCTGTGGGATCACTGCCCTGCAACAAAGGCTTCCTTTGAGCTGATTGTGAGCAATTTTATCATTAGTAAACTGAGCAGGAAAAAAGGCTTGCCTCCTGGATAACTGCTGAAAGAGTTAAAATGCTGCTTGTTTGGCTGGGTCAGTTGTAAAGCAGTTTGGTGTTTTGCTGGCTGATTAATCAGTAACAAGAATTCTTTATTGGAGTGGCAGTGACCCTGCAACTGTTGTGGAAGGGATCCATCTTTAAAGGAGAACAATATATAAAGGAGATTATGAACATCTGACCCTAAATGCAGTCAACCGTCTTATTCATTTATCAAGCCAGCAGCCTGCATGCTTGTAGGCAATTTATTTTTCTCACAGCATGTGTCTTTAATTTCCTAGCTTCAAGCCATTATAGTGGAATTGTAGAGCTATTTGATTTCAATTAGCTAACCCCAATATTTTGTGGTGTAGGAAGCTACTTGATTAAGAAGCAGAATGCTGGATAAGACGGGACAGTGATAGACCAACAACCCCAAGCAAGCACCACCAATCACCACCTCACAGCCCTCCTCACAAAGAATTTGGGTTGAAATGGTTGTGGTACCACCCAGTACCACTATTTATTCCAATTACGTCTCAGACCGGACAGGAACAGCATGCACCATAAATCAGGCTGTCAGAGAGACAATCAGAATTGCACATTCCTATTTAGACGGGTCTGATGGAGTGCTCTGCCACTGAACTATGCTGCCTGAATCAATCTCTCCTGGAAAACGTCAGGGAAGGTAGAGTGGTGGTACCTTATCTCTACAGATGCCACTCAGCGAGAACATCAAAAGGAGGCTGGAGATGAGTGCGGTGAAGATTGTGTAACTGTCGGGGGGTGGGGGGGCGGCTGGCACGCTTGTCTCCAAGGCTTGTCAATGCTGTTAACAACATGCGTCATCACTGGAAGGCAACTCTGCTACCTTACGCCATGTTTTAGTTAGAGTATTTAAGAATGTATCAGTTATCTTTTTTTGTGACCATTTTTGTAATATGTATTTTTCTCCCTATCTTAAGGAGACAGGGTGGAAACAATGACAATTTTTGGAAATAACTAAATAATGATAGTAAAATTGCAAAAACATAGATGGATAACTATGGATAAAATTTCTGATAGCATGTGCGCGTAAGTTTGAAATCAGCACTTAATCATGCGCATTTTTGATTGTGTTTAGGATGCGAGTTGGGACAGTTCCGCTGTGGGACAGGTCGATGTATACCAGGTGACTGGCACTGTGACGGCACATCAGACTGTGTGGATGACTCAGATGAACGCGACTGCCGTGAGTTACTCATTATATCACACATCAGGCCAACATTGACACCTGTGGATTGGGATAGTTAGTGTGATGCTTGTTGGATGTGACATTTCAACCTGAACTACAACAGTGGTGGAAGAAATTTTCAGATCCTTTAAAGTCCTGCATCCAAAACTTTACTTCACAACCAAAAGTATTATCAGCAAAATGTACTTGTAGTATCGAAAGTAAAAGTACTCTCCTTTAGATTGAACCATAACAGTGCACCATCATATTTTTTAGGTTGATTTTGTGTTTATATGTAAAATCTTAAAGGGACAGTTCACCCCGAAATCAAAATGACATGATTTTCAACAATCTAGATTGTTTTTGTGTGAGTTACTGAGTGCTGGAGATATCAGCTTTAGACATGTCTGCCTTCTCTTTAATATAACTGAATTAGATGGCACTTGGTTTGTGGTGCTCATAGTGTCCCCAAAAATGCATTTGAAAAACACACCAATGTCTCCTCCCAGAAATCATGACCTCGTTACTCAAGATAATCCACAAAAATTTTGTAAGAAATTTCATGTAGGAACAGCTTTCCTTCTACCAAACTACACAAGTCAGCCATATCACCACACAGAAGAAAACATTCATCTACTGTTAGCTCACATAGCACCAATGAGCTAGCTTATGTCACAGCTCATCCAAGGAGGACGCCATAAATGTTCACGCCATGTAGAGTCTCGAACACAAGCCTCTCATTCATGAAGGACACATCCTTCTGCATGGTGATATGGTTGGCGGGTGTAGTTCGGTAGAAAGAAAATAGTTTTTATGTGAAACTGCTCACAATAAGGTCTGTGGATTATCTTGAGTAACTGAGTCTTTATTACTGGAAAGCCACATTGCTGTTGAGTTTTTCAGATGTATTTTTTTTGTCCTTTGAGCACCACAAGCTGAGTGCCATCTAGTTCCATTATATTAGAGAGAAGGCAGACATCTCTATGGTAGATCTACCCAACACTCTGCAACTCCAACCAAAACATCTAGATAGATAAACAGAGCGCAGGTGAGAGAAAAATGGGTATTTGTGATTTTAGGGTGAACAGTCACTTATTCAAATACATTTAGTGGAACAGAAGTATATAGTAACATAAAATTAAAACAATCAAGTAAAGTAAAAGTAATTAAAAAGTGTACTTAAGTACTGTATTTAAGCAAATGCAACTTTCAACCACTGGATTACAGTCAACTGTTATAAATGATGCAATATTCTTTGTGGTTTCCCACAGCTCAGGTAACATGTGATGACAGTCACTTCCAGTGTTTGAGTGACGGCGAGTGTATCCCTGATGTGTGGGTGTGTGATGATGAGGAGGACTGTGAGGATGGCTCTGATGAGAGGCAACACTGCCGTAAGTACATTTTACATTAATAGCAAGTCTTCAAGGGAGCTTATGAATTAATTCTGGAAAATTAACCAAGTTATTGCATACCTTGTCTGTATTGTGTTTTGTATTTTTAACAATAAAATCTTTAGGACAGGGTCTGTGGAAATGAAGGAAATAGATGCCTTTTCAGTACCTATATCCACAGCATGAGATCAAATTTTAAGTGCATATAAGAACTATGTGAAGGATACGTGTATGTTCTGCTCTCCAATCTGCCCCCAGCTGGAAGGACGTGCACCAGTGGCCAGTTCAGCTGTAGTAACGGGGCATGCATCCCAGGAGAATACCGGTGTGACCGTCTGGCCGATTGCTCAGATGGGTCTGATGAGAGAGACTGCCGTAAGTTCTCTCCGGGGTGGTTTCCCTTTTTTTGTATTTCAGGCTCCTGTGGCATTTTAATCAATTTGTTAAGATTAAGAGGCTCGCTGACTGACAGAATGGACCACAATATGCTTCTTGTTGTCAGAGGTTGATTGCAGATTCCTTGGTGGATTAGTCAAGCTGAAGTTCAGCTGCTATGCTATTATTGTGCCGACATGGTAGACTCACAGCACTACACACTGTGGTAATCTCACAATTGCATAAAGAATGCTGTGGTGGCTGCTGTTGTTATGGTGGTGGCGTTAAATTTTGGTCTCTTATCCTTCCCTTTTGCAGAGCTTTTCAGATTTTGAAAGCCACAAAGAGCACAGTTGTCAGGCTGATTTGAATGCATAGCTTTGCCCTGATGATGATTTAATCTTTCAGATTACCCCGAATGCACACAGCTGAGGTGTGCTAATGGGGCCTGCTACAACCGGACGCAGAGGTGTGACCAGATACTTGACTGCCGTGATGGCTCTGATGAGGCAAATTGCAGTAAGAAGCCAGTCAATTTTAATGATAAATGGCTCACACAGAAGCCATAGTTCAAAATACCATCAATAGCAGGGCAACATCACCAAATGGATCTTTTTTTTCTGTGTGTGTGTGTGTTTTCTTTAGCACAGCACTGCAATACGGGCCTGTTCCCGTGTCAAAATGGGGTGTGTGTTCCTCAACGCTATGTCTGTGACCATGATGATGACTGTGGAGATCGAAGTGATGAGCTAAACTGCAGTATGTAACCTCTTCTGTCTTAATCAAACCCTACTTTGTGTCTAATGACTTACATCTTTATTTGCAAAGACAGTTGTGTGGTATAGGGGAGAAAATTTAGGACTGTTCCAGGTGCCCGTGACTGACAGGGGCCCTTAAAACATATTAGAATATTAAAAAAAATCATCATTCACATAATGTGTTATTTAGAATGTGCAAACTAATGCTAACAGTTTACCTTTTCTTGTTTTTGTAAAAAAAAAAAGAAAGGAAACACCCATAGAGCCTGCATTGCCCCCCCCCCCTACTGGCCAATATTTATATATATAGGCCTGTATGTGTATAAATGCATAAAATTTATGTACCGGTTATGTAAAGCTCTGAGTGGGTCAACTGGGTTTTGGAGCTGTGGTGACAGTAGGCCTACTTGTGCAGGATTCTGTGGCAGTGGGGCCCAGTGTGATATCTTTTCATGGGGCCCAAATCCTCTGCACAAAGATGTACTTCCAACACGATCTTTTCTGTGTCCACCTGCAGCATATCCTACATGTAAAGGGAACTACTTCACCTGCCCCAGTGGACGCTGCATCCACCAAGTCTGGGTTTGTGATGGAGAGGATGACTGTGAGGACAATGCGGACGAAAAAGGCTGTGGTATGGTTACAACACTTTGAAACCAGTTGTTATAAATTTTGTTAATTTTTTCACTGTAAGGACCAGAAACATTCATTTGGCTGATTACGGAACACTAGAATGGGCAACAGCTCTCTCTGTGAAGCTGATTCATCTCCAGTCTCCATGGTTTGTTCGGGCTAGCAAGACGCTATGCCTGTGCTCCTTTAAGTGTATTATTCAAATGCCTCTTTGTGGCACAAGATCACGCAGCCCCCCAAAGGGGCTTTAGAATTCCTCCACACGGCTGTGAAGAGTGTGTGTTTTTAGAGGATGGGCTGCAGAAGCCCTTTGAGCCCCCATGTGACCCCCTCAAAGCTCCACTCCCCTGCATCAATTTAAAGTGACAGTAATTTCCCTGACGATAAGGTCCTGTTCACTTTTTTTTTAAATTTCAGCGACACATTCCTGTGGAGATGAGGCTGCCTGTACCTCACACACTTATCCTCTTTAAATGCCCCACAGTCTAACATCAGGAAAACTCAGTTGTTTGATCTGATTTTCTCTCCATTTTGTAAGACTTAAAAGACAAAGATGAATTTGTTTTGTGTGCAGATAATGTACCGCGGGAGTGTTACCCAGGGGAATGGCCCTGCCCATCTTCTGGTTTATGCATCCCCATGGATCAGCTGTGTGATGGGACGGCTCACTGTCCAGACGGAGAAGATGAAACTAACACCACTGCTGGGCGCAACTGCAGTAAGTAACAAAGCAACTTGTCTTAAGCACACACTAGGACATCTACTACCACAGAAAGGGTGCTATTGAAGTATATTCATTCACTGATGTGGTTTCTGTGTTGGTCAGGTATCTGGAGATGTGCCTCTCTGAGCTGTGAGCATCGTTGTCATGCCTCCCCTGATGGAGGAACCTGTTCCTGTCCTTCTGGATACATTGTCAGCAGCAACAATAGTCGCTCATGTATAGGTATATATCCTTTATTGACTTAACATCATCTTTGCCCAATGATTCAGCCCCTTCAAGATTTCATGAGCATTTTTTGGGATTGTATCAGCTTAAAATGCCAGCTGTCGAAAAAGAATATCTAAAGAACTGAGATGCACTTTGTAATGTTTTCATGTTTTTTTTTTAAATCGTTCATTCAAAAACAAAGACAACTTGCTCCAATGAGATTAAAACAGCTCTATTCTCCAAGTTCTAAGTAACCTTACCAAAAAGGCTGGTAAGCCTTGGATGCAACAGCTTCTATCACGGTGTCTTTTGCAGTAGAAAAGTGTTTGTGTTCAACCATAGCATTGCATGTGGTGCAAAAACAAAAAAAACAAAATGTGTGTGCACAACATCTTTACACTTGTCACATCTGTCTTCATCTCCACAACCAGTGAAGAAGTGAATGTGACAACGTTGATTGGTTAAATATGCAAAAAAGTTGTGGTGATTGGACAAACTTGCAAGGTCATGTAGAATTCATGGCAATTGGTTGAATTTGCATTAACTGTTGCGATCCCAACATTGCAGCATCTTGGAGGGGCTAATAACTTTGGATGTTTATTACTTTTTCATGTAATACAAAGTCTTCTGGAAACCTCTTTTTTCCTGCAGTTTGAGTTTTTCTCTAAAGCTCATAGGGGGCAACAACCAAAATAATCATTGTATACCAGAAGTGTACAGAAAAAAGTTTTACCCAGATAAAACCTTGGTGCATGTGAATCTCATGTGAATCTTTATTTTGGCCAGAGCCTAAACGATCTAAAAGTGCACATAAAATTTGCTGCTTTCCTTTAGACTCAGAAGTACAGTGCACAAAAAATATGACAGGAAACGATATGAAAGTTTAAGTGATTTACACCTCATTACAGTAAGTTGTCTCAAAATGTATTAAAATTGTATTTCGACTAAACAACTAAATCATCTGCCATGCTTTTGTTATCTTGCTGAAGACTTTGACGACTGTTCGATGTGGGGTGTGTGTGACCAGCTGTGTGAAGACCGCATAGGCTCCCATCGCTGCAGCTGTCGAGAGGGCTATGTCCTGGAGCAGCACAGACACTGCAGAGCTGACGCCTCAAGTGAGTTTCACTTCCATTCTGCTTTAACAGTTTCTCTAACATGCAGTATGCTCAAAATTTCAATGTTTGAATGATCTGTCCAAATGAGGTCCCATTAGCATAGCCCCCTTTCCTGTTTGCCAACCACTGTGGCGGCTTTACTGAGCGTCTGCACTTCTTTCTGGTTCACTGTTGCGTACTGAATGTTGTTTTAGTTAGTCTCCTGCCTTTGTGGAACATAGAAAGAGTGTTGACTGAGAGGCTGACCTCTCTGCCTTTAGCTTTAGTGAAAAGAGTGTGTAATGATAGTAGCTACAAAGTACTTTACCTTCATTAGTCTGCGTCAGGGATCTGACTTAATGTGCTACATTCTGTAAATTTCCACTGATATTTTAGCTGAGCATGCGTGCTACAAGATTGACTTCTGCTTTAAAGGAACAGTTCATCCCAAAAATCCAAAATACACATTTTTCCTCTTATCTGTAGTGTTTATTAATCTATATTGTTTTTATGTGAGTGGCAGAGTGTTGGAGATATCTGTCATAGAGATGTCTGCCTTCTCTCTAATATAAAGGAACTAAAGGGCACTTGACTTTTGGTGCTCAAAGCACAAAAAAAAAACCCTCAATGGCAATGCGTCTTTCCAGGAATCATATCCCGGTTACTCAAGATAATCCACAGACTGTGCTGTGAGTTTCATAAAGGAACATTTTTTTTCTTTACCGAACTACAGCTGCTAACTGTATCACTCTGCAGAAAAAAACGTGCATCTACTTATGGACGAGAGGCTTGTGGTTGTGACAGTGCAGGATGTAAACATGAATGGCGTCCTCCTTGACTGAGCTGTAACATTAGCTGGCTCAGTGGTGCTGGGCGAGCAAGCATTAGTTGCAAGCTTTTGTCTGTTTGTGGGTGTACTTTGGTTGAAAGAATATAGTTCCTTTGTCAAAACTGCAGACAACAATGTCTGTGGATTATCTATATTATTGTTGTAATATATATTGTTGGGGTTTTTTTGCTGGTGCTTTGAGCTCCACCAAGACTGCCATCTAGTCCTGTTATATTCAAAGAAGGCAGACGTCTCTACAGCCTGCAAATCCAGCACTCTGCAACTCACCCTAAAACAGTCCAGATATATTAATAAATAGCACTACAGGACAAAAAGTATATTTTTAAATTTGGAGAAAACTGTCCCTTTATTGCTATTCAGGCTCTGATTCTAACCTAAGCATTTCAAATGACATATTTGGAACTTGTTGTATTTTGTCTTTGCTGCAGCTGGAGTCCCCTCCTTGATATTTTCTAACGGCAGAGACCTGCTCATAGGCGACATCCATGGCAACGGTCTGCGCACTTTGGTTCTCTCACAGAACAGAGGGGTTGCAGTGGGAGTGGACTTTCATTATAATCTCCGTAGGATCTTCTGGACTGATACCATTCAGAATAAGGTATTTTTTAATCCAATTTACCTTGATGAAATGTCGTTAAGCTTGGGTAAGAATTTACAGAAGTAGACCAGTTTCTTGATTGAGGAAATGCTTAAGTTAGATTGGAGCTGTTTGGGATGGAATTTCTTCAGTTATCCTGTAAAATATCAGCAATGTTGATAGTATAATAATAGGATAGCTGTTGGCTCCTGTGCGGCGGGGTCATAATGAAGGGAAGTAGATGTGGAATGGAATCCAAATGGCCTAATCTTGAAACCTGTCCGATAGGTTGGTATGATGTTCACATACCAGGGTGCAATTTTTGTAACTCGACCTTGTTGGAAGTAATCATGCTGTATTTGTTTTCAGTGGCACCGTCCATCCATATGCATTCTTTGGCCAGCTAAAAAGTCTTTGTTCAGCCTATGTTTTGGCTGCTCAATGGTTTGAACTGCAGCCACTGGGCTGAAAGGCGAGGAAATATCTGTGACTGGGCATCTGTGTATATCAGCCACCTCCATGGCAGCATGTCAGATTAAAAGTGGGGAAAGCACACACAGGGCATGTGAATGCAACCAGAAAGGTTAAACTATCAGGCTATTTCCACATCTTCAGTTTCTCTTTAAACAGGTCAGTTGAAAATCCTGCTTTTTAGGCGTCTGGATCCTGTTTCAAAAGAGGCAGAGCTGCTAAGAGCAGTGCTCCCCTCACTAGCCGCATGGTGCCAAGGCCTCCAGTTTAAGAAACAAGTACTGTCAAAGTATCAGTCGAGTGGCAGGTTCAGAAAACTATTTTACAGGATTCACAGAAATGTCACAAGACAAAATCATCAGACAGGCAAACAAATAATCCCCATCTTTGCCTTTTTCTATTTCCTGAAACATGTTTCTCATTGTTAGCTTTTTATTCATGGTTGTCACAGCTGCTATCTTACAACAACATGAAACAATACTCACATGCACATATGTGCAGTAAAATAGTTTTGTTTTGCTGTAATTGTTTATCCTGTTTATACTGGCCATAAAGTGATCCCATCTGGTAAAACAGTTTAAATCTAAATGATGGGGTACAAAATCCGAGGCTTATATTATGTATGAAAACTGATTCCGAAGTTCAACCAAGATGAACTGCTTCTTCATTTAAAGCCTCTGGAATCAAAAGTAACACCTACAAAGGGGGACCTATATTTGTGTAACGTTTCCACCACAGAAAGTACTCTTACAAGTACGTAGGGGTGTTGTCAGTGCTGCTCTGTCCAGCAGCACTCGCTGTATTTCCTTGTTTACCGATGATACAGAGGGCAGTCTGCACCCTGTTTATCGCCCACAGAACGTGGGCTGAAGGCTGGAGTGAGATAGCCTTGTAAAACCATCCTGATAAGGTGAGCTCAACATTCTGCTTAGCTCTCTGTATCAGTCTGGACTCTCTGCCACCTCAAACACTTTCAGTGGGTGTGAGAACTCACTTTGAAACTCCTTCAGCCAATCCTGTTAGCACTACCCTCTGCTCCTCTACTACACAAATACATTGTCAGTTAGACTGTAATGGTCTAAAGATATTATTTAATTGTATCTACCATTGGACTTTGGACGTTAGAGTTTGGCTTGTTGCTGTGGGAGCTTCCATCACTGTTTTCCGATCAGCGGCTTGAATGCTATGCAGCCCCTGATTGGCTGCCTATGTTTTCAACTACAGTGAGGATCCCTGATTGGCCTGACAAGATTTGAACGGATTGAAGGTGTTTGGGGTGGCAGAGAGTGCAAACTGATACAGAGAGTGAAACAGAACATTGAGCTCATGTTAACAGGATGCTCTCACCAGGCTAGTACTTAGTGGCAGACAGACCTGCACAGTAAAAGCGCTGCTCATAGGGAACAGTATTCTATAGCCATTACATTGTGCAATGAACCTTTACTCCATAATTATAAGTTAAGGCAAAAAAGGCAAAAGGCAGAAAACTTGTCTATTTTCTATTTAAAAATGGATCTCCTTGTGGCCAGTATGAACAATGTCTTAATTACATTGACCAATAACCCTTTAAATGTACCTATGGGCATGTCACTATTGTATTAAGATACACCTGAAAAAAAACGTGAACTTATCTTTTAATATCTTCCCTTTGCCTCTTGAGGCAGTGACCACCTCAGAGCTAATTTCCTGACAACAATGGTGTCTTTTGTGTACAGGTGTTTTCTGTGGATATGGACGGTTCCAATATGCAGGTGGTTTTAAATGTATCAGTTGACTACCCTGAGAACTTGGCCGTGGATTGGGTGAACAATAAACTGTATGTGGTGGAGGCCAGCGTCAACCGGATTGACATGGTGGACTTTGATGGAGGTAACCGGGTCACACTCATCACCGAAAACCTCGGAAACCCTAGAGGACTGGCGGTGGACCCCACTGTAGGGTAAGCACATCTTCCAGTTTCCATCCGTTCATCCACCCACCCATTCTCAAAACCCACATATAGTATGTGTCGTGCTCCATTGGCGTGGAATAATGGGGTGTGTGTGTGAGATTAGCAGATTGCCCTGGGTGGATTAGTGAGGAGCAATGTAAGTGATGACCCTCATTGTAATCCAATAGTATAGTTTAAGGGGGGAGGAGAGCCAGGTGGCTACAGATAAATTGCTTATCGTAAATTAATGTACAGCTCTTTGGTGAGATGCACAGCCACCCACTTGCTGCAGATACTAGACTTAATTAACAAGAAGAAAGGCTCCAAGATTTTTTCTGAAGGAAATACATGTGATGGTATTTCTGCGGTCGCATATAGAGCAACCTTTATGTAATGAATCCAGCTCAGATAAAACTGGCAGATTAAACATTTAACCTCCTTTCACAGGTATATGTTCTTCTCAGATTGGGAAGCGGTGAACGGACAGCCAGGCCTGGAGCGAGCCTTCATGGATGGCACCAACCGTTATGGAATTATTGGGAGTAAACTGGGCTGGCCAGCTGGCATCACACTGGACATTGAAGCCCAGCGTGTCTACTGGGTTGACAGTCGCTATGACTACATTGAAACTGCAACATATGATGGCCTACATAGGTAAATATAGAAGTAAAAGTATGCATGCACATCCAATTCAAACAAAGCAGGTGCAGAACCAAAGTGAGTAAATGGTCAAAAGGCAAAAAATGGCTCACACACTGCAGGGCTCCAGTGCTTATTTAATGCACTAAAGTAGTTTTTACGATCTGAGCAACACTGCTCTTCATCAGACTAGATTGACACTGTTAGACACCATCTTAAATTCATGTCTGAACAGTCACGTGACAAAACACATGAACAGTATGTTTCAAAATACGTCAATAAATAAATACATGCCAGTAAATTAATACATTATTTTTTCATCAGATACGAATATTTAGACATATTTATACATGTATTTTTTTGTGTGTGTTATTATGTATTTATTTATTGGGATGTATTTTTTTTATTTAACCTTTATTAAACCAATTTTGACCCATTGAGATTAAGAATCTCTTTTCCAAGGGAGACCTGGCCAAGATAGTCAGCAGTGAGAACAAAAAGTTGCAGACAGAGACACAAGGGGAGACAAAATACAGTTCGCAAGCACTCAAATTTGCATTAAAAGAGAACAATCTATGAGTCAAAAGAGAACTTTCTGGTAGTATGTATTTACTGACACATATTTTTTCAAACAAATTGTTTACATCTTTTGTTACATGACTGTTCAGAAACATATTTAAGATGGCATCTTGCAGTGTCTATCTAGTCTGATGAACATTAAACAAGTAAGAACTGGAGCTCTGCAGTAAGCAAGCCATTTTATGCCTTGACTACATGGGTAACTATGTTGTGTGTTATTCCTCAAAAATAACAGTATTTAAGTGCATCTGAAACAAAAACATAAAATGTGTCTTTTTTTCAATAGAAAAACAGTGGCACATGGAGGTAGTGTGATTCCACATCCATTTGGCATCAGTCTTTTTGAGCATAATGTCTATTTCACGGACTGGACCAGGATGGCGGTGATGAAAGCCAACAAGTTCACTGACAGCAGTCCTCAAGTTGTTTACAGTACATCTCAGACTCCTCATGGAGTAGCAGTGATACATCAGCTGAAACAACCATATGGTGAGTCCATCAATGGGACAAATGTGTCTTCTTCAGGGTGATGCAGCTCATAGTATGATGTAAATGTACACAGATTTTCTGTCATGTCACTGCTAGTTTTTCTAAAGGAAGAGTCATAAATAGCTATAGTTAAAGAAAATCAGATTATGTATTAAATAACTTTACCATTTATTGGGGATTATTTTTGCTTTTGCCTTCAGTACCAAACCCTTGTAGTGCAGACAGAGGTGGATGTGAGCAGATCTGTGTTCTGAGTCACAGGAGTGACAATGGAGGACTGGGTTACCGCTGCAAATGTCGCATGGGCTACGACCTCCATGCTGATGGCAAGCGATGTTTTGGTAAGAGAGCATTTCCTATGTAACTAGTTATTTTTAAGTTATTTTCTTCTTGAACAGATTTCAGTGTGTTTCCTTTAAAGTATAAAATTATACTTACAGGAACAGTTCACCCCAAGTGTAACATTAATATTTTTCCTTTTACCTTTAGTGCTATTTATAAATCTAGATTGTTTTGGTGCGAGTTGCAGAGTATTGTTGGTGATATTGACTGTAGAGATGTCTGCCTTCTTTCAAGTATAATGGAACTAGATGGCATTTGGCTTGTGGTGTTTAAAAAAAAATACACTAAAACATTACCACATGTGCATTAAAAATTCAGACCTTTTTCTACTGACTTACCTGTACAGCAACCCACAGTGGTTTCATCTTGTTTATGCCGTTCTTTTGTGCTATGGTGTCTTTGTGAGGATGAATATCTTTGACATAAATGACTAAATTGTTTCATATGACTTTTTATTTCTTGTATTCAGCTGTGAGGCAGTTTCTGCTGTTCTCCAGCCAGCTGGCTGTGAGAGGGATTCCCTTTAACCTCTCTTCTCAGGAAGACATCATCCTGCCTGTCACTGGATCACCTTCCTACTTTGTTGGGGTGGATTTTAGTGCTGAAGATGACGCCATCTTCTTTTCAGACACAGCCAAAGATATTATCTATAAACAAAACGTGGATGGGACTGGTGAGCATCTTGTTGGTCACTGTAGCTGTGTTCAAAACATCCTGTACACATTTATGGCATAGTAATAGTGTAATAGTAAAATAATAGTTTAGAACAAAAACCCATCAGCAAATAATATGTTTCCAATGTTTTCCTTGTGGAGAGCTCTACCATGTGATTCAGCCAGGCTTATATAGGGAGTTAAGGGAGTGCCTGATGGGGCCGACTGGTACTATGGGGGAGGGAGTGGACAGAAGTATGGACAGTGGAAAATGGATCACATAATCATCTTACATCCCCAACTAATGACCTGAAAATGAGCAGGACAGTCTAATCAAGAACACTTTACCAAGCAGTTTACAGACTGAGTTTCAAAACTATCACCTAAGCTGTGGGAAGTAGTTACTAATGTCCTCGAGCAGTCACACCACACACATAAAAAGAAACACCACGGCTCTGATCAGTAGTGTTGTTTTTGGAGCTGCTCTAGTTTTTTCTGTCCGGTCCACATGGGGAAAAATGCAAGCTGACAGCCTATTTATTTAAATGTGTTCCTCTTTCATCTCTGTGTTAAACGGTGGTCTGACTGCTTTGATCTGCACAGGCAGGGAGGTACTGGCAGCCAATAGAGTGGATGGAGTGGAGGACCTGGCTTACGACTGGATTTCAAAAAACCTTTACTGGACCGACCCGCGATACAGGAGCATATCTGTCATGAAGCTAGCTGATAAGTCCAGGAGAGCCATCATACGTAACCTCAACAACCCGAGGGCCATCGTGGTGCATCCTCCCATTGGGTAAATCAAGACCAGGGTATTAGTAGTATTTTTGTAAAAGTCATTCCTCAAAGCATATATTAGTTTTTTTCTTATTCTCTATAAATCTATGAACTACAAAAATGAGATTTGTAGGGTTTCAATGGGATTCGCATTATAGAAAGTTTCTGGTAAACCAACCATGTTTGTCACATTAAGATGCGCTCACCCATCCAAAAATACTCCTCAAATTAATTAAAGAAAGCCTTATTTAGAACAAGCCGTTATTTTCAAAAGCGTCAAAGTCATAACACCTCCAGATTAGTTCAGTATGAAGAGCAGTATTGTAGGAACACTAAGGAGTTGGCGTAAACAGAAAAGCTCTATAATGTCAAAGTATCCAAAAGTAATTATAAATAAATAGAGTTTTTGTCAGCAGGGAATTGCAGATGTTTAAAAGTATTCATTAATTATTAAATAAAACATGACAATGATGCTTGTTGTGTATTGTTTGCTTGGACAGGTATATTTTTTGGACTGACTGGTACCGGCCAGCGAAGATTATGAGGGCTTGGGGTGACGGGTCACATGCCCTGTCTATTGTAAATACAACTCTTGGCTGGCCAAATGGCCTGGCTATTGACTGGAGGTGAGTCCGACATCTTATAGCCACTTGGCTAAAAAAAAAAAAACATTTCCACAATACAGGATTTTACCTTCATTGTACTCAAGACTTGTCTTTTTTTGTTTTATCCATAAGTTCTGATTGTGACTTATTTAAAACTTTTTCCTTCTGCTTTGATTTCTACCCAGCTCACTGCGTTTGTATTGGGTGGATGCATTCTTTGACAAGATTGAGTACAGCAGTTTTGATGGACAGAACAGGATTTCTTTGGACCGCATAACCCAGATCTCCCATCCATTTGGTCTTACCATTTTTGAAGGTAATAAGTCCTGGCATGTACAACAAGTTTCTTGTAAGGTTCTAATCCAGGATTATATATTTGATATAAATAAAGATGGAGTTAAAGCAGGGGTAGGCAGAAATTTGGAAAGGCAAAAAGAAAAATGGCACAATCGGGAATATGCACACTTTTCATACACTGACAGTGATTCCCATACATGATTTTTGTTGATTGTTTTTGGTTTTTTGCCTTGATTAGATAGGGCAACTGTAAGTGTGAAAGAGGGAGAGAGAGGGGATGACATGTAGCAAAGGGCTGAAGTTGGAATCAAACCCGCGGCTGCTGCAACGAGGACGCAGGCTCTGTACATGGGGCGCTTGCTCTACCAACTGAACTACTGGGCACCTCCATACATTGATTTATTTATCATACAGTTGAGTTGTATTCAGTGTGCAGCTGAACACACTGCATTTGCTCAGCCCCTCCTTACCTTCTAATGCTGGAGTCGTAACTTTCTCTGCAGGATTCTCCGCCATTGAATCAGACTTTTACAGATGGAACGCGCATCTGCATTTATAAAACAGACAGTAGGAACACCCTACTCTCTGAACTGACCTGTGATTGGCCAAATTGTCCTGACACAGCCTAGATTTTTTAAAGCTTGGCAGAAAAAAAGTGAAGAGGAGGTGCAGTAGTCTAGTATCCACTTGAATTACAGTATGCTCAAACTTTATTACTGAATTTTTTTGCCCAGTGGGGACGAAATTAAATGGCTTACTCCAGCTTTAATTTCACTGACTTTGACTTGATCTGTGGTTTGTCATTCTTGCTTTGATGATGGTCATGTCAAAAGGGAAATTACTGTTACTAGGAGGTGGTGAGAGATCAACTGACAGATGTTTTGCTCTTTTGCTCCTGTCCCATGAAGGCTATGCATATTTCACTGACTGGCGCCTGGGTGGCATTGTACGTGTGCGCAAGACCGACGGTGGTGAGATGATCATTATCAGGAGAGGAATCAGCCACATCATGCACGTCAAGTCTTTCAACTCCAACTCTCAGATTGGTCAGTAGCTTTAGTCACTTCTCCTCTAACGCCTCTATTCATGCGAGGCCGAGGCTCACACTTGTCAGTCATATTCCTGATAATTATGTTCACCTCTCCTTCTCAGGTTCCAACTTTTGCAACAGGCAGACAAATCCTAATGGTGACTGCAGCCACTTCTGTTTCCCCGCCCCAGACTCACAGAGGGTGTGTGGCTGTCCATATGGCATGAAGCTGTTGCCCAACCAGCAGACATGTGTGGATGACCCTTCCAATGAACCCCCCACGCTGCAGTGCGGAGCCAACTCCTTCTCCTGTGGCAACGGCAAATGTGTCCCAAACAGCTACAGATGCGATGGTGTTGATGATTGCCATGACAACACTGACGAAGTCAGCTGTGGAATTAACAGTAATGCTTCTTTATGTAAATCTAGTCTATTGTACTGGCTGGACTTGACCAGAGTTAAACTAGTTTCATGCCCCCGTTTCCCTTTTTTTACATATATAAATTCAGTTTAGTATAATAATATTTTAATCAAGATCATCATCTCTCTTTTTTTAGACACCACTTGCTCCCCGTCTGCATTCACCTGTGCCAATAAGCGCTGTGTGCCTGTAGGATGGCGCTGTGATGGGCACAATGACTGTTTTGATAACAGTGATGAGCACAACTGCCCCACGCAGGTTCCTGGAACATGCCCTGCTAATCAGTTTACCTGTGCCAACCACCGCTGCATCCCACACACCTGGCGTTGTGACACTGATAATGACTGTGGGGACAGTTCAGATGAAGCTGACTGCCGTGAGTATAATCATAGAGGCAAACGATTTGAAATGAATAGGATTTACTCAGAGGCTTGATTTGTTTATTCGAAGCACAAAAAGCGCAGAAACAAGGCAAGTAGCCTAAATTGGTCACAGTTGCAGGACTTTATTTGAGGATGCAAACTACAAGTCAATATGCTGAAGAACGTAGTTATTAAAGAAAATATTGAGGAAATACTGGCAAGCAAAACATTTAATGAATGAGTTTGATATGGATTGAAGTAAATTTCACACACTTTTTTGATGAAGGGATAACTAAAGCTACATATATGGCCTTTTTGAAATACTTTTTAGTTTTTCTAGGAACATAGAACAAGAGAGGATTGGGACAGTTCAGCACAATCAGTTATAAGAAAGAGTGAAAGAGGAGGCACAGGTAGAGTTCATTATGCATCTCAAAGGGCTCACAAAAAAATAAAAGTTAAATCCCATTTTTCCTACTGGAGTTATAGAGTGAAAGTCAAAGTTTTCTGTTGAATTGATAAAGGTGGTTATGTTGTTAAGAGGGTCATTAGAGGAAGGGTTCCTTTTGGAGCCAGCATTTTGTAAGGCTTTGAAAGGCTTTAAATTTGCTAATAGACTCATATTGTTGTCTAACAATTTGTGTTGACAGACCTGGGAACCACATGCCACCCAGGACAGTTTCAGTGTCCAGACCACCGTTGCATAGACCCTAACTATGTCTGCGATGGGGACAGAGACTGTGTGGATGGGGCGGACGAGCAGGGATGCAGTGAGTATTGCAGTTTTTCCTGGACATACTCATACTCATACTCATACAAAAAGAAGATACCTGTATACACACACACACGCATATATATATATATATGGCTTTAAATTTATATATATATATATATATATATATATATATGTACATACACAGTATATGTTGTGTATATAAATATATATATCCCTATGGCTTAATTGTAAAGTTGCTTCAACTCAGCTTCTCACTCTTTGAGATTGGAGCTTTATTGGCCATTTCACAATAAAGAATTAAAGAATCTTTTCATGCATTCATTCATTTATTCATTCATTTAGCAACTCCCTCGTTGTACCAGCTAAACATGCTCAAGAAGCTGTGGAGGTCAATTGAATGCTCTGTAAAATTTAACAAGTATTTGCTAAGCCTCTTAGTTTATTGATCTCATTACTTGTGTTGCACAACAATTGAGCTCAGCATACATTCAAAACTGCGGAAATATTGAACATCAGGTTTAACATACTCAACTGGATTTTTTCAGTCTACAACTGCACTGTGAATGAGTTCAAGTGCTCCAGGGGTCACCAGTGTATCAACTCCTACTACCGATGTGATGGAGTCTTTGATTGCAGTGATCGCTCAGATGAGCAGGGCTGCCGTAAGTATTTAAATAGTTGGTCATATTACTGAAATGTTACTCAGTCATGCATAATTATGTACAAAGTTGCAAATATATTTTGAATTTCTCCACCTCTGGACTGTGCTCTCATGCTGTTTGTGGTGTTTTCTGATGTGTCTCAGCTACAAGGCCCCCAGGAATGTGCCACCATGAAAGTGAGTTCCAGTGTCAGTCAGACGGGAGCTGTGTACCATCTACATGGGAGTGTGATGGTCACCCAGACTGTGAGGATGGCAGCGACGAACACCACGCTTGCCCTCCTCGCACCTGCCCCTCCACACTCTTTCGCTGTGACAATGGAAACTGCGTGTTACGCAGCTGGCTTTGCGACGGGGACAACGACTGCAGGGACATGAGTGATGAAAGAGACTGTCCCACGCCGCCTTTCCGCTGTCCAAGCTGGCAGTGGCAGTGCCCGGGGCACAGTTTGTGCATCAACCTCACAACAGTGTGTGACAACACTCCTGACTGCCCTAATGGTGCCGACGAGTCTCCTCTCTGCAGTAAGTCTGATCTCATCTTTCTTTGTCAGCTTGAAACATGTTCTTTGTCTTTCAGAATACTTTATTGTTTTATTACATTTTTAAGTTTGCTTGCCTCTTCAAATTCAATGTAATTACCACGTCACATGACAAACAGGATCAAACTCTATTGATTTTGTATAATTTGGCATTCTTCTAGTGTTCTGTAAACATGAGCTTCATTTCATAGAAGTGTTTGTGTTGAATGTTATCTGTTTGTCTTTGGATTTTTGTGTTAAAATCATGCATGTGTATGATTTCACTTGTATTAACCTGAAAATGATCTGCGATTTTCCTTTCTTGCCTCTCTCGCTACTTTCAGACGAACCTTTGCCAGGTAGGAACAAACTCTCAATCATTGGTAGCAATGCTGCAAGTAGTTTTGATTCATTCTCAACAAGCACAGTATCTTTATTAACTATTTTGATATTTATAGATTTGTTTTCAAAACATAATCGGTAAAAATAACAATAATTTTTATATAAATATAGATAAAAATTGTTCTGGCTCAGACTTTGAAAAACACTTACTAAAGTAGTTAGTGCTTTGCTCTTCATTAATTATCATTGAAATGTGTATTAATTGCATAGTTAGGTAGATTTTGTATATGGTTTACTTTCCCTTTCTGGGTTCTAAATTGTACTTTTTGGCTTCCAGATCAGGAGAGCTGTTCTGACAACAATGCTGGCTGCACCCATGGTTGTATCCAAGGGCCGTTTGGAGCCCAGTGCACATGCCCTGTGGGTTATCAGCTGAGCAATGACTCAAAAACCTGTGAGGATGTAGATGAGTGCAATCCCCCTGGGCTATGCAGCCAGCACTGCTTTAATGAGAGGGGCTCTTTTCGCTGTCACTGCCAGGATGGTTACACTCTGGAGGCAGACCAGCGTACCTGCAAGGCCTCAGGTGAGAAGAAACTTGATTTAAATGGATAGTGCAGATTTTTTGTATCATCTGGTGGTCAGCATGCCTCCTGTTTGGAGAAGCTGGCAATAGTATCTCCATGAAAAGCTACACACTATTCTGCCTATTTTTGCCCTCTTAAAAAATCTATGTCACTTTAGGTGTATGCTATATTTATTAAATTCTCACCAATTAACCTTGGTGTCAGAAAGCTCTTTCAAACAGGGAGCTGAACTGAAGCTGAAATATATCCATGCTCTCTTGAGAACCATCAGACTCTGTTGACAAAAACAGTAATTTTACCCCGCAGAACACGGGAGTTACTGGTCTACTGCTGCCACAGGAGGTTAGTTAGTTATTGTGTGACTTTGGTGAATCTAAACTAAACTTTTAAAACACCGTAGTCACACAATAACAAAAACAAACGGCCCTTGTGTCTGCGGTGTGTCCCGCACCATTGGCCCTCGTCAGCGTTTATTTGGCCAATTTAGCATGGTGAATTGGTGGAAGAAGTCATGGAGGCCGTCGGTCAAAGAAATCACTCTGATTTGCCGTTCAGCTCAGGGCAAGAGAGGAGAAACTTAAGTGAAAAATGTAAACAAAGGGTTAAAGTTAAGAGGTGGTGAGGTCAAAAGAAACATGTTATATGTGGAAAGACTGATTTTCTTCTGCCTTTGACAGAAATGCTCCCTGTTGATTTGTGTTGTTGTTTACTTGCGCACAGTAAACATGCTCTGTTCTTTCAATATTGTGTTGTGTTGTTAATGTGCTAGCTAGCATTAGCCGACTAGCTAGCATTAGCCGACTAGCTAGCGTTAGCCGACTAGCCAGCGTCAGCCGACTAGCTAGCCGTCTTTCGTTTTTTCCATTTTGAATGACTATTACAGACGACCGCCGTCTGCTGGTATGGAGGGTATCTCCTCTCTCGCAGACATACGTGCTGGTTTGCTGTCGGTTTGGTGTGTTTCTGTGCAGCTTTTTCGCAGAGACAAGTCGACATGAGGCAATACAGAAGGGGACTTTTGTTGCAGCTAGTTCTCAGATGTTGGCTCGGTGTGTCATAACCTTTAAACTAACATTGACTTTTTAAGATGGTTAAAGTATATTTTGCTGCTGCCCTCAATTACAGCAATACATTGCTTTGCTTTTGCGGTTGCACTGTGTGCTTCTCCGAACTGGGGACATGCCAACTGCCGTCTACAGTAGGTAATGCACTGACTATAGATAAGTACCTCTTACAACCCAACTTCAAAAAAATCTGAAAAATCCCTTTAAACCTTCTGCACATGGAACATATTGCTCCCCTGTAAATAACAACTTAATTAACAACTTAATTTCATAAAGCAGTAAAATAAGTCAAAGAAATGATCAGTCTTACGGTGACATGGTAGTCAAGATGGGGCCTATAAAGCACATATATCTCAGTTTTTTTCCACTTTGCTGGTTGTTGAGCAGGAATGGGCTGTGATAAAGGGGGAGTTCAGCCACCAGACTGAGACCGACACACTGTCTTTCTTCTCCCATGTCTCTGCTTGCTGCTCTGATTTCTTTAGATAAGACAAATAACATATATGTCACTCACTGGCCATCACTGGTGTAATTAGGACATAATCACCAACAAAGGGCTGTTTATGGGGAGCGTGCCTGACATGAGCTCCTTTTCCACACAGATAACCTGCTGACAGGCTTTGCAATACAATAGGTCACTATTTGGACAAAAGTGCATTCCCCAAGGATGGCCATTTGAGTAGGGTCTATTTATCAGTCCTGTTGTATAGTTGCTGCTGACATGTAAAAGCTGATAAGTGCTCTTATTAGCATGAGAATGGACATGAAAAATAGGTAACAGAGATTTGATGTCTTTTTCCAGATTCTCGTCAGGCTTTTTTGCTCGTGGCCAGTCGAAATCAGATTGTGCAAGATGACATAACCACTCAGCCCAACGTGGTCCGCTCGCTGGTTAGAGATGGGCGCAACATTGTGGCCCTAGATTTTGACTCGGCCACTGACCGTGTGTACTGGTCCGACACAAGCCAGGACAGAATCTGGAGTGTGAACAAAAATGGCAGTGACAGAACTGTGGTGAGTTGCTTTTTTCCTTTTTTGTCACCACAGACTCATCGTTATTAAACATTTTGTGTCATCAGTAAACATATTTAACTAAGAATGAGTCTCTTGTGGACAGATATTTGACAGTGGAGTGACTGTAACAGAGAGCCTTGCTGTGGACTGGGTGGGCAGGAATCTGTATTGGACTGATTATGTCTTGGAGACTATTGAAGTGGCTAAACTGGATGGCACCCACCGCACTGTATTAGTCAGTGAAAATGTTACAAACCCCCGAGGCCTGGTGCTGGACCCAAGGGATAGGTCAGTGACGTACTTAAAAACAAGTTTGTTTGAAGTTTATCTTATGGAATGTAATGCATGTGAAAAGCAGTTGGTGTTGAAAGATGAGCATTTGTTTTGCAGCGCTCACCTGATGTTCTGGACCGACTGGGGGAGGAACCCCCGCATCGAGAGGGCCAGTATGGACGGAAAATTGAGGACTGTCATCGTAAGCACCAAGCTGTACTGGCCCAATGGTCTAACCATAGACTACCCAAACAATTTGTTGTACTTTGCTGATGCCTACTTGGATTTCATTGACTACTGTGATTATAACGGCAACAACAGGAAGCAAGTTCTGGCCAGTGATCTGGTGAGTGCATCAGAAGGAAGACTGAATTTTCTGTGGAAATCTGCTTTATGATGATATTCTTAAAGTGAATAGAGCACATTCAATTTCCTTTTGAATAGCATGTGTAAGACACTTTTTTTTTCTTTTGCTACTCTCTGTGAAAAGGTACTGCAACATCCCCACGCAATTACCATTTTTGAGGATTTTGTGTATTGGACCGACAGATACATCAACCGTGTGATGCGAGCCCATAAGTGGCATGGGGAGAACCAGACAGTGATGCTTTTCAACCTCCCTCAGCCCATGGGTCTGGTGGCGGTACACCCAACCAGGCAGCCGGCAGGTATGGCACAGATACTCTACATCAGGGCTTTTAAACCAAACTGTTCAGGGGGCAACAATTTCAGAATCAAATGGTGTTTTCCTGAGCTAATATTCTCATTATGGATGTAAACTTGAAATAGCATGCCACCACATTTTCAAAACTTTTGTTTTGATACATTCCAATATGCATTTAATATTAACAATTTTACAACATATCTTGTCCTCTCCTTTTGTAAGCACTTTACAGTTCAGCCTTGAGTGTTGGTCTCAGCCAAGTCATTTGTGGCTTCCCACTTGCAAGTAGGAGTGAAGAATGTTTTTATCAGGATCTGTTTTTTGCAAATAGTTTATTTTATGGCAAGATTTTAAATGAGACACATTGAATTAAGTGATTTAGATGAAAAATCACTTTATTAATATTTTATTTTGTAATGTTTCTTGACAGAAGTGTTCATCACACATGATGTGCTCTACTTTAAAAATCCCATGATGATTTCTTTTTTTGCAGTTTCTGGTTGTGATAAATGGTGTAATTTTGACTATTGTTTTAAGAAAACATGCTTTTTGAACCTGGCGGTGGGTTGTGAGGTACAAAGGCAATTAAGTCAAGTGCACAAGCATGCTCTGACGGTTTGATGCATGTATTGTGGCAAAATGCCTGCCATATGCACAGTTTATTTATTCTTTCTTTCGGTTTTAAATTTGATTGACATTTAAACAGAACTGATATGTGAAGCAGTCTGGCTTGATCACCAGGCCATCTGCTCTACCTCAACAATCTTTGTTGCATCAGTATTGGCCGATGTTGACTATTGTGTTGCCCCCCTGAATTGGTTAAGTATATCTTGTATATTGATAACAATGCTAATATACCGCAGGTCCATTGTTTTTGTTAATAAATTGAAGAATAATCCTGGAGATTCTGTGACGATTACTCCGTTGACCCTTTGCTGATATGCATGTGTGGTTTGATAACTCTTAGGTGAAAATTACTGCTTGAGGAGTCCCTGTACTCATATCTGCCTGCTTTCTGCTGTGGGACCGAGGTACTACTCCTGCGCCTGCCCCTCAGGCTGGATACTGGCAGCAGACCAAATCACCTGCACCAGAGGTATGCATCCTGCCAAGTGGAGGGAAAACACTCATCACTCAGTTTGATGAAAAAGGAAGTGGGGTCAGATGCAGTTGATAAGTTGATGTGCTCATAAGGTATTTTATCATTGGAGTGGTTATTATTGTTGAAGAGCAAAGCTGTTGTAGTGGATTTTTTTTTCATGCTTTATTTGCAGCCATCTCAATGCTGGTAAGAGGAGAAATCTGTGGAAACACCATGAATGGATCCAGGCTCTTGTCAACAGTCTTCCATTTAGATTCTCTTGTAAACTGCTGTTCCAGTAAATATTAAGAATCATATAAGCATGTCTTTCAAGGTCTTAAGGAGACAAGGGACCTTTAATTCAAAGTCCAAGGAGTCTGCCTTAGGTCAACAGTTTAACTCATCTCAGGTTTCAGCCCATTCAAGCCAAGCAGAACACCGTCTCCCCCGAGGCTAACGATTATCCAAGAATGAAAATGCCCCACAACCATTCATTGATTCTAATCTCTGATGACAAAGCAAATCAGATTGTGGAAACAACTTTCACCAGTCAATCCTCTTTATAGATAAAGGCCTGTTAGCTCAGGATCCTAAATTCTGCGCAAGGTATCATACACTAGAGGGAACTGGATTACCATGGGCTAAATCTATATCCAGGAAACATGGTTTTCTAGCTTTGTTTTAGAACTGGTTTCACAACTTTTAAGTACTCACAGCCTCGAGGAAAATTTTAGCTCTAGGCTTGAAGTATCATGATTTTGTTTTGCTGTAGGAAGAGCAGTGTGTAAACGTATTTGTCTGCTTTGGCATTTTACTTGTAGTTGAAGATCCCTTCCTGGTGGTCGTGAGAGACAGCATCATCTATGGCATTTCCTTGAATCCAGATGAGAAGAGTAATGATGCTATGGTCCCTATTGCTGGCCTTCAGAATGGCTATGATGTTGACTTTGATGACAACGAACAGACCATCTACTGGGTGGAGCACCCGGTAAGTTACTGTCATGTCATAGATGGGTCAGTTCAGAGCTGTGAGACTGTTTATAGTTAGTAATAACACGCATTTCTGTGATCCGAGCACAAGTGGACAGCTGTTACACATCCCCATTCACTCTTTTGTCTATTATCCATCTCCAGCTGACCACTTGTGTTCAGATTGTATTTCTGCCTACGCCATTTATTCTAAACGGTCAAAGGGCCCCGTGTACTGTTATTGCACTCACACTCTTGCTAGCTGCCTACTAGCTGCTTGTTAGTCATGGTAGTGGTTGTGTCTGTACAGCTGGAGATATTGCTGTCAGCAGAATTCAGCACTTCTCCTTCCATAAGGCAAAATGATAAACAGTCACTCAACACCTCATCCAACTTGTAGTAAAATGGTCAAGTTATAAAGTGTTAATGCACTGACAGCGAAAACAATCATCACATCCTGTCACTCAAAGCGGCCCGCCCCTAAATATGTGGAACTTTGGGCCTTAATGTAGACGTGAGTTACAAAAAAATTAACCTCCCATACAGTTGTCATACATTTTTAAATTCACTATAGAGACCAAAACCGTTTTTGTACCAGGGTGTTAACATCTTAATTTTCGGTTCTTAAGCTGGGCGTTTTAACAGGGGGGTCTATTGGGATTTACTCGCTTCTGAAGCCAGCCTCAAGTGGACATCTGAAGAACTGCAGTTTTTGATCCTCTGCATAGGCTTCATTTTTCAGCCTTAAAGGTTGCCATCTGGTATTTTTGTATTTTGTATTTTGTATTTTGATCAGATCAAAATGCATCTGGTGGTTGTTTAAACTTGTGTTTAGCGTGGCCCACTTGGGTTCAGATCACCCAAGGTTAAAACAAGGTCTTTGAGATTAGGGTTAATCATAACAATGCTCAATAAAACCTCCATTAAATCATGTTGGGAACTCAAGATTCACTCAACACATTCAGAAGTGTCTGAAATTAATCTGTCTGTCTTTGTCCACCAGGGTGAGATCCACAGAGTGAAGTCAGATGGAACTAACAGGACAGAGTTTGCCCCTGCAGCCATCCTTGGCTCCCCTGTCGGCCTGGCCTTAGACTGGATGACAGAGAACCTGTACTACACCAATCCAGCTACACAGTCTATTGAGGTAAGATAAACAATACTTTGCCCTGTTGTTTTTTATTCGTAATTATTGACTTAAACTTTAACTAAGATTAATATTTTACTTTTGATAGGAAAGCAGAAGATAAGTGAATAAGGACAGCGTCACAAAGCAGCTCTCTCGTACAATAATTGCACCTGTTTGTGTTTGTGCTCGGCCAGGTTTTGAAGTTGAGAGGAGAGGTACAGTACAGGAAAACTCTAATCACAAATAACGGCTCTCCAACTGGCGCTGGCAGTCCTGTTGGCATCGCAGTGGACCCAGCACGTGGGTAAGCCCCATTTAACACAGCCCTGGCATGGCCACTCATCCCAACAGCCACTGAGCTCTAACAGCCTCCTCATCGCCATCTGCTCTGCCTCTAGAGAGAACTCAACCAGTGTTACTGAATACCGCACTGCACACTCAAACCCCAGCAACGAACAAATGAGTACAGTCAAGAAACAAAAGGCCATCCTTCTCACTCTAATATGAAAACATTGCTGATTTGGGGTGATAATACAAAATCAGTGTTGAAGTGAACAATTTGCAACTTAATAAAAATAATTTATAATCAAGAGAATGAACTCAGAAAGTCCTTTCATTCAGTTTAATGCATGACTGATGGTCCAAGTTCCTGAAGGTTCATATTTTAGAGATGAGAGGTTTTCAGGAACAATTTGTCATTCTGTAATTTGACTATAAAATGTGCTACAGACTCCAAAAAATTAAGCATA
This sequence comes from Plectropomus leopardus, assembly GCF_008729295.1. Taxonomy (NCBI): domain Eukaryota; kingdom Metazoa; phylum Chordata; class Actinopteri; order Perciformes; family Serranidae; genus Plectropomus; species Plectropomus leopardus. Next base: position 17,618,695 of record NC_056472.1, on the reverse strand, counting down.
GAAATCCATGACTCACAAACCCTAACCTCCGTTCTTGAATGTCTTTGAAGCAAACTGTACTGGACAGACCAGGGAACAGAGAGTGGCATCCCTGCCAAGGTGGCATCTGCAGACATGGATGGCTTAAACCCTGTCACCTTGTTCACCAACAACCTGGATCACATTGAGTTCATCACTGTGGACATCCAAGAGAACAAGCTGTACTGGGCTGTAACAAGCACTGGCATGGTGGGTCTTCTCGAATTAAACAAAACAGCTAAAACAGTCTTACAAATATAATGTGATTTTACTTTTTTTTAAATTTATAATGTGATTTTTTTCAAAATTACATATTTTTCCATTTACCTTTAGTGCTATTTGTCAATCTTGATTGTTTTGGTGAGAGTTGCTGAATGTTGGAGATATAATTAGAGTTGTCTGCCTTCTCTCCACTATAATGGAACTAAAAGCATTTGGCTCAAAATGCCAAAAATTACAGTGTCTATTTCCAGAAATCATGACCTGGTCACTCAAGATAATCCACAGACCATGTTGTGAGCAGTTTCATGAGATAAACCTTTATTGTCATTGTAGGTTATACAATGAAATTTCTTTGGAGCAGTCCACTTTGCAGCATAAATAAAATATAAAGATATAAGATATATTCACATACACTAGTACACACACACACACAAGCCGAAGCATATCTCACCCACACACATGACCACATACACATTCGTACCCGTAAAGCTTTGAAATATATAACAGAAACTCTAACAATATCCAGTATACAGTATATAAATAGGGGGCATGAAACACAATAGTTATTGCACAAGTCCATTGTCGCACAAAGTCCATTATACTGTGTACTGTGAACTAAGTATTTTCCTCCTACCAAAGTACGCCTGCCGACTGTATCACCATGCAGAGGGGAGCCGTATCTACTGATGGACAAGAGGCTCGAGGTCGTGACAGAGGAAGATATAAATAATATTGGCGTCTTCCTCAGCTGAGCTGTAATGTTAGCTGACTCAGGGGTGTTAGGTGAGCTAACAGTAACTGCACGCTTCCGTATGTCCAGTGCTTCGTTGTCATTTTGGTAGAAAGAAATTAGATTCTGCATGAAACTGCCCATAACAGGGTCTGTGGATTATCTTGTGTAACTGGGTCATGATTTCTGGAAAGAGACATTTCTGCTCAGCTTTTCAAATGATTTTTTTTGGTGCTTTGAGCACTACAAGCTGAGTGCCGCCTAGTTCAGCTCTAATTGAGAGAAGGAAGACATCTCTAGGGCTGATAATCTCCAACACTGCAACTCACATCAAAACAATCTAGATCAACTAATTAACACTACAGGTAAGAGAAATAAATGTTTGTTTGATTCTGGGGTGAACCGCCTCTTTAATCTTAGTAATTGTAAAGAATGAACATACCATGTTTGACTGCATGTCTGGTGTATGATCTCCACAGATTGAGCGTGGTGATCCAGATGGGAGTAACCGCATCACCATAGTGACAGGCCTGTCTCACCCCTGGGGTGTGGCTGTCTATCAAAACTATCTCTACTTCACTGACCGTAACTTTGAGGTCATAGAGCGTGTGGACAAGTCCACGGGTGCCAACAGGGTTGTGCTGCGTGACAACATTTCTGGACTTAGAGTTCTGAAAGTGCATTACAGAGAGAGTGAGTCACTCAAGCGAACATAATTATCCTCTTTCACAGCTCTCTGTGTTTGGCTTGGTCTTGCTTTTTCTTCTGTTTACAAAACTGTATATTTTCTCCACAAATTCAGCCTCTGCAGGTACATCCAACGGCTGCACTAACAATATGGGAGTGTGTGAGCAGCTCTGCCTGCCTCGGATGCAGGGTCTTTTTACCTGTGCATGTGCCACTGGTTTTAAACTGAATGCCGACAACAGGACCTGCACTCCCTACCAGTCCTATGTCGTCATCTCCACTCTGTCTGCAATCAAAGGCTTCAGTCTGGAAGGGGCAGACCACTCTGAGGCCATGGTGCCTGTGGCTGGGAGAGGTCAGCGATTCTCATAAATGATCTACTACTGATTGCTGGAATAATAAATATACAGAATGACTGACAATAACCATATCATGAGTATTTGATATGCAGTTACTCTATTTGAAGTAACATCCTCTAATGACGGGGTTATCCTCCTGCAGGCCGTAATGCTCTACACATTGATGTACACATGGCTTCTGGTTTCCTCTACTGGTGTGACTTCAGCAGCACTGTGGCAGCACAAAACGGGGTCAGACGGATCAAGCCAGATGGCTCGGGATTACACAGTGTAGTAACATCTGGAATAGGACGCAATGGAATACGAGGCATCGCTGTTGACTGGGCTGCAGGTATGTTGTGCCAAACACAAATGTGTTCATCCAAGTATTTGTTTCGTTTAACCACATAACATAAGTAGTGTGCAATTAAGTCAGTTAACTAAACTGTTATTTTAGGATCTTTGTTATCAGTTCAGTGCCCTCCTGGTTGCACCTCTAATTTTCACAGAAATTCTATATTTTTATCCAAGTGTACTTCCACAGCATTTTAGATGCAGATAAAAGAGGACCTCAGTCAATGATGATGCAGGTGTTGGTTCTTAGTTCACCATCCAGTATCTTACCCTCCAGGGTTCAGCATTATTTTTTTTTTCACTTGCCCCATCAGGCAAGTTGGTCATAAATCTATTTGCCTAAAATCAATTTTTACTTGCCCCTATACAAATTGTTTTATTTATCAGCGGTTATCAAATAACAACAAAGTTAATGATCATTTTTAATAATTATTTAAGTAAATGACCCTGTTTTACCCACCCTGCTCTCAAACTTGCGACAAACTGCACAGCACACTCAACCACATTCAACACCATCCAAGTGAAGTCTTGTTTTTGGATATTCAGAATGCTTGGTTATGCTTAAGCTCATAAACTTTGTCTTTACCCGTCGCCAGTTTTTGCAAGTGCCCTGTCAGTACTGTGCATGTGCATTTCTCAATGGAGATGAGAGGGAAGTGAGAAGACTCAGTCCTTAGCTACTTCCATCATCAGCTTTATAAAAAACAATGTTTAATTATTTTTTACCACTTGCGTGATGAGTAAGTAAGTTACTAGATTTTCTAGCTCGACATGACATTTTATTTGCACAGGGCAATTAGGCAATCCTTTCTGTGGAGCCCTGCACCCAGCATAAATGCGCTGCTCCTCGTCTGTTGATGTAAACCAGAAAGCCAAAAGACAGCCTGGCTCATCTGAGCTTGCTGCATTACACATGCCTCAGGCAGCAGACTGCCTGGTAGAGTCAACGTTAAGAAGCTTTATCATAATGCTGGACTCACAGAACAAGGAGATCAGTCACACACAGGTGACAGGAAGGACACTTGAATTAACTAGTTTTGGAACAACAGAAACAGCTTTTCCCAGATTTGTAACTGCATTGCATCACTATAACTGAAGGCATAACTGAAACTCAGTTGTGTATTACAAATATGGTAACTGATAACACCATCATAAAGTCCTCTAATTTTGACCTGCTATAGTTACTGGTTTGTGACTGAGGACCTCATTTTAAACACTACCTGGATTCTGTCCTCAGGTAACCTGTACTTTACCAATGCCTTCCTAACTGAGACGTACGTAGAGGTGCTGCGCCTGAACACCACTTTCCGCAGGGTGCTGCTGAAGACCCAGGTGGATATGCCACGCCACATTGTGGTGGATCCCAGAAACCGATACTTGTTCTGGGCTGATTACGGTCAGAACCCCAAAATTGAGCGAGCGCTCTTGGATGGAACCAATCGCACGATTTTAGTGTCATCTGGGATTATTACCCCACGAGGTCTTGCTCTGGACTGGCAAACTGGCTACATCTACTGGGTGGATGACTCCCTGGATATGATTGCCCGAGTCAACCCTCAGGGAGGGGAGACAGAGATAGTCAGGTACGGCAGCCGCTACCCCACTCCTTACGGAATCACAGTGTTTGAGAGCAGCATCATTTGGGTGGACAGAAACCTCAAAAAGGTGTTCCAAGCAAGCAAACAGCCGGGCAGCACAGAGCAGCCTGCTGTCATCAGAGACAACATCAACATGCTGAGAGACATCACCATCTTCGACCAACGTATGCAGCCTACCACAGCCCAGGAGCTGAACTACAACCCCTGCATGGAGGCGAATGGAGGTTGCGCCCATTTCTGCTTTGCCCTCCCAGGTTCTGGCACAGGTAACCAAAACAAAAAATGCAGCTGCGCTTTTGGGAATCTCGCAGCAGATGATGAGAGCTGTGTGGTGTCAAGAGATGATTACCTCATCTACACGACCGAGAGCACTGTGCGCAGCCTGCGCCTTGATCCCGAGGACCATGCATTGCCTTTCCCTGTGGTCAATGTGCCACGCACCTCTGTAGCACTGGATTTTGACCTCACGGACAGGAGGATCTACTTCACACAGAGCTCAGGCGCAGGATCAAGCAAGATCAGCTACGTCAGCCTCTCCTCTCCCACATCAGCTCCTGTGGTGGTAGCTTCGGGTAGGTTCTGCACACTACAGCATGCACTTTTAGTTATTCTGCTTTTCATGGATGTAGAAATTGACATTGTAGCTGATGTTGCTTTGGTCCTTGTGTTTGGATAGATCTAGGGGCTCCTGATGGCATTGCTTATGACTGGATAAACAGAAGAATTTACTACAGTGACTATGTTAACCAGAGCATCAGCTCCATGTCTGTGGACGGTTCTCAAAGGACAATCATTGCCCATGTCTCCAGGCCAAGGGCTATCATGTTGGATCCCTGCAGGGGGTATGACTAACACTCTCTTTGTTTATCAGATTGAACTGAGATTTAAAAGTTAACTCATGCGGTGCCCATTCAAAACAAACCTGTTCTTAGCGGTGTTATTGCTGGTGCAGAACCGCTAATACAAAAAACTTCACACTTGACACTGTGCTAATACAGCCGAGCCCCAAGCAGCTTCAGATCTTTTAAGATGTCAAGGTATGGAAACTATTGAAGAATATTACTTTTCTAACTTATTGTACCCTAAATAACATACAAAAGGCTCCAAAGCACTTAAAAATATTAACTCAACAGTATACCACTTACTTACTGTGCACTTTCACTGTAGAGGAAAACATTATACTGCTACATTGACCTGACAGATACATGTTACTACTTATGCTGCAGATTCAGATTTGTCTGAAAGTATAACAATTACAATATGATTCATTATTGTTGAATAAAATATCCAGCGTTATATTAAAATTGAAAGGTCTGCCCTGAACAGGTGTAAAGTAAATGTGAGTACATTGTGCTAAAAATGCTTCTCTCTTACCCTGCACTTAAAGTAAAACTTTTTCTGTGTGCCGTCAGTAGTTTTACTGTAACTGTGTACTTTTACTTCATAAGAAAACACTGTTCACTGCACAGAGCCACAGAGCAATATTTGATTGTTTATTCATAGTTTATTAATACTGAACGTGTCGTGTATCCAAAGTGCACCAACTTCAACACTGGGCAGACTTGGGGCCCAAGCAATACACCATCCAAGTGTGAAGTAGATCGGATGAGCAGGACAAACACTCATAGATAAACAGATAGAAAGAGATCTCCTGCTTTTTATTAAACCATTCCTTGCTCCACAGATACATGTACTGGACAGACTGGGGAACGCATGCAAAGATTGAACGTGCTACTTTGGGTGGAAACTTCAGAACAGAGATTGTGAACAGCAGTCTTGTGTGGCCCAATGGACTCACTCTGGACTACGAAGAAGAGAGACTCTACTGGGCAGATGCCAGCTTGTAAGATCAGAAAAAGTCCACTGTTTAAATATACATTCATACATACAATTTTTGTCTATCACCATGTCAAACCTCTGCTATCATCATTATTTTGCTGTGCCATCAGACAGAAGATTGAGCGATCCTCTCTCACTGGGTCCAATCGGGAGGTCATCGTCAGCACAGCCATCTACCCTTTTGCTATGACCATGTTTGGTCAGTTCATCTATTGGACTGACTGGAACACGCGCAGCATCTATCGAGCCAATAAGCACGACGGGTCTGACCAGAGAGTCATGATCCAAAACCTTCCCTCTCGGCCGATGGACATCCATGTTCTGGCCAGCAGGAAGCAGCAGCAGTGTGACAGTCCATGCCAGCAGTTTAATGGCGGCTGCAGCCACATCTGCACACCAGGTACGAGCAGTTACATGTTGTCACTTTGTTATCCAGCATGATATTTTATAACTGCAGTAACTGAAACCCCAACTAAATGTGTGAACTGCAATTTTATCTTGTTAGGACCCAATGGAGCTGAGTGTCAGTGTCCGTCAGAAGGCCGATGGTACCTGGCTGACAACAAGCACTGTATCCCCGATAATGGGACTCGCTGCCAGCCCGGCCAGTTTACCTGTATGAATGGCCGCTGTATTCGCACCCAGTGGAAATGTGACAATGATAATGACTGTGGAGACGGCAGCGATGAGTTGGAGAGAGTCTGTGGTAGGGTGTTCTTAAAAGGGCTTGAATATTGCACTTCTTCCTCATTTTATGTTGTATTAAATGATCTTAAATTTCACTGTTGATTATTAGTCATAAAGTGCTGACACCTCCTGCATGCCTTCACTAATACTAACAAGTTCTTTTTTGTGCTTTAACAAATTTCTCTCAGGACCTAAATCTGACTTCAAATACGTTGGTGTGTATTCTTCTGCTTTATGATTAAATTTCCATTAACAAGCACCTACATCAAACAGATTAGCACTAACAATGGAATAAATGTGCTTATATCTTTGCATGCAGTCCCACAGCTGCTGTCATCCTTTATTGCATTGTCAGGTAAAATGAGCTTCCTCTGCGGTGTGTACTGTATAGTTGGTCCTCTCCATTGGCCAGAGCTCTGACTTGTCCTTGATTCTGATTGGCAGCCTTCCACACCTGTGAGCCCACAGTGTTCACTTGTGGCAATGGCCGATGTGTGCCCTACCACTACCGCTGTGACCACTATGACGACTGTGGAGACAACAGTGATGAGATGGGCTGCCTCTTCAGACCATGTGACCCCAACACTGAGTTCACCTGCAACAATGGGCGCTGCATTGCAAAGGATTATGTTTGCAACGGTATCAATAACTGCTATGACAACGGCACCTCTGACGAACAAAACTGCCGTGAGTATCCTCAGTTTGCCACAGAAGTCTAACAGAGGTAAATGTTGAAATCAAAGTAAATATGTTTTAATTTCTGATGATCACAGCGGAGAGAACCTGCCAGCCGGAGCACACAAAGTGTCAGTCTACTAACATCTGCATCCCACGTTCTTACCTGTGTGATGGAGATAACGACTGTGGAGACATGAGCGACGAGAGTCCCACACACTGTGGTCAGTTCAGCAGGATTTTAAGGATTTTTTATGTTTCAGTTGCTAATTAATATATTCTACCACTCTATTAGTTTTACAACTTATTTCATGTAGTGGGTAAACCTTTTTCATGGCAGACATTGTGAAAAAATTGTGTTAAAAAGGAGGTGGAGAGAGAGAGAGAGAAAAAAAAAAATACTGGAAATTATTTTTAAAAAATAGGGAAAAATGTCCTAATATATATGTATGATTATTAAAATTCTACATTCAAAATATGGTACAGAATATATAATATTTTAATTTTAGCTATTTCTGTTTTTGTTTTTTGTTTTTTATTTTCTGTTCAGTTTCCCATGTTTTTGATAGAAATCAAGCTTAGGCGTCAAAGAGTCCTAATGTTGTGAATGCTCCTCACTTGCATGGTTAACTGGAATACTAACAGGATAGAGCTATGAAAATAAATATTAGTAACACCTGTGCTTTTATAGAAAAGAAATTAGAATTTTTTTTTTTTAACTTAATTACTCCTTTTAAGTTCAGACCTTCAGTAACTTTCCACCACTGGAAACACACAAGGATTATCCCACCTGGCCTTATCAACTGACTAAAAAGTCCTCCAAGTGATTTCCTGCCTTTCTGTGTCTTCTACACAGCGGCCTCCACATGTTCCCAGACTGAGTTCCGTTGCTCCAGTGGTCGCTGCATCCCCGCCCACTGGTACTGCGACGGAGGGGCTGACTGTGCCGACGGCTCTGATGAACCCCTCTCCTGCAGTGAGTGTCTTGCAACTCACTCACCCCCAAAAAACGGGCCTGTTGGCTTTGTGCGTCTGCCCCCACCCCATCATCAGCTGCTCTGTTATTGTGTGTTTGTGTCTGTCCGCCAATCTGCATCTGTGTGTTGGTGAGAGAGAGAGCGCTGTGAGTGATGTAGCGCAGAGTGCGAGTCAGTGGTGTATTTCTTTGTTGACGATGTGGTCAGTCAGGCCTCCTATTGTGTGCTGCATTCCTCTGTGGTGACGCCCCTCAGTGTCCTCTGACAAACAGCACCTCCCCCTCCCTTTGTCCGCCAGGGGTTACAGAGCCTCACTTTGGCTTTTGTTTAGATAGCTCACCATGCATGGGAATGTGGAGTTGCCATGACTATTTTGAAAGCTTTGCCAGTGTTGTATTGTGCCTTGCTTATTACTGGGAAAGCAGTGGGGGAAGTACCTGAGATAACTGGAAATCACAAACAAGGAAATAAAAAGGGGGAACAAATAATCTAGAGTGTAAATGATCTACAGTTATCTACAGTTTTTTGTTATATGATTTGTCTCTGCAGCCACACTGGTCAGAACCTGCAACACAGATCAGTTTCGCTGTGATGATGGCAGGTGCATTGCCTCATCCTGGATCTGTGATGGGGACAATGACTGTGGCGACATGAGTGATGAAGACCAAAGGCATAATTGTGGTATGACTCCTTTCATTTTGTTTTTCTCTGCTTTCACTTCTTCCTTCTCTTTATCCTCTTCTCCATCTTTTTCTGAATCTCCTCCCCTTATAGCCCATCCTCCTCTTCCCCATCACTTCTCCACTTCGCCCCCTCCTGCCTCCCTCATCCTCTCGTTATTCAGGACGCTGATGGATTAGGATACACACCACTGGGGAAGTGTTATGTAGGAGACACTGGCAGTCAGTGCCCGGCATCTTTTAGTCTCCTGTAGAAGGTCTACAATCCAAGGAGTTGACATTCCTGATTTCTCCTGCCTCACTCGTTACTTTGTGCATGTCTCCTTTCTCTGGCTTCCTGGCTCAGGGAGGATCAGGACTCTTATGTCTCACCAAAGTGAGCTCCAACAATAAGATGCCTGAAGCTAAAGACTTCAGCGCTGCCTGAGCCTCTGTAGGAGACTCACTTCAAACAATGTGGATCAATCACATTAGATGGATAAAGAATTTGAAGTCATGGCTGCGTGTTTTGAAATACAGTTTGGAATGTTTGGATTGCCAAAAATGCAGGTTGACATTGGGTCATCACCGTCATTATTTAACTTCCTGTAAATCCCCCTGCCTGATTTTGTTTGTTTTTCCAGGAAATCGCACATGTTCAAGTACAGAGTTCACCTGTGCGAACAACCAACCACCTCAGCGGAAATGTATCCCACGTGACTGGGTGTGTGATGGAGATGCAGACTGTGCAGATGCATTAGACGAACATCAGAACTGCTCACGCAGATCCTGTGGCATCAATGAGTTCACCTGCAGCAATGGCCTCTGCATACGCAGCTCTTACAGGTTAGAAAAAAACAACTCCTTTAAAATATTAGAAATTACACCTAGGGCTGGGCGAGAAAACCAATATCACAGTTTTTGAAAACAAATATCTTGATACAGCTATAGTGACAACATTGTAGAGCTGACTTTATGTACTTTCACATAATGTTTTCATAATGAGATTTTTGATAAATAATCATTAGTAATGTGGATATAAAAACAAAGTGGATAAAGGGAAATATTACATCAGCTAAGAAAGTATGGTAAGCTGAGAAAATTGCGTTACACTACTGTAATGCAGCCTTTAAAACCAGGAAAAGACAACACATGATATTACAATATCCAAAGTCTAAGACAATATCTAGTTTCATATCATGATATCAGTATAATGTTGTCTGTAAGCTGTTTGTCTGGCAATGCGAGTTCATCTTCTGTGTCTTCTAAAATCAGGTGCGATCGACGTAATGACTGTGGGGACAGCAGTGACGAGCAGAGCTGCACCTACCAGCCGTGCCAGCAGCACCAGTTCACCTGCCAGAACGGCCGCTGTGTGTCCCACGACTTTGTCTGTGATGGCGACAACGACTGCGGGGATGAGTCTGATGAGCTGGAGCACATGTGCCACACGCCAGCACCTACCTGCCCCCCCGGAGAGTTCAGATGTGACAATGGACACTGTATTCCCCTGAGCCAGGTGTGCGACAGGAACGATGACTGCTCTGACAACAGCGATGAGAAGGGATGCGGTGAGTGTAAAAAGATTTTCAGATTAGTTCAAAAAGTTGTGCTATAAATAACATCCTTTAACCGTTACAGTTTCCTCAGTGTTTGACTGCATTTGGCTTTCTTTAGCTGGTGCATGCTCCCTCTAGGGGAGACGTCAAAGAATTGCTGGGGGCAAATTGAGGAAAGACCACAAATTGTCAACAATCAAAGTATAGGACAGTTATATGTTAATAATAATTTGCGAATACAACCGCTGAATTGAGATTATGCATAGCAAATGTCCTCTTGAGATACTTGATAACCACTAGGATAAGAATGACATTAAGTTATTGTGATTTTGATTATGTCTGACCATCTCATATTTATAGTTAAGGTAAAAATGATGAGCCACAGTATAAATATCATTTAAAAAATGGATATGATAAGACAAAAGAAAAGTACTTTAAAAACCTTAAATTGTGATCCGATCTGTCCAGATTATATTGACCACTGTAAGCATATGATTATCATAAATGTTTTTTAAACTTTATTTTTCATGCATATATGTATTTAATGGACATAAAGTAATGGAATTTACAGTTTTGCTATTTACTTTTTTTTATTGACTACAAACATTACGTGACCAGGCATTATCAATCCACTAGACGAGGTCAGCTTCAACCACAGGCACCCCCGTGTTAATAGTCTCCATCTCTAGCACTGTTAGAGTACAATCAGCAGCATAGCCTGAGGGACAGTTACATCCATCTCATTGGCTCGATTTTGATGGTTTGTCACAAGCTTTGAAGAGACAACCTTTTTTCATTAAGAGAAAATGAATTCATTTGCCCTGTCATGATTTAAATGCTAAAAGCTTCAGATAGTTGGCTGGAAGCAGACACTTTACAGCAAAGCAAAGTAAAAAAGTAAAAAAAACAAAAAAACAAAACGTAAATCAATAGAATAACAGTAGTTTTAAATTGATTGATTGATAATTTTTTTTTAATGAATAATACATTTTAATTATTTATGAATAATAAACACAAGAACAGAAATAATAAAGCACATCATCTTTCTTTTCTTTCTCTATGATTAGATTAGACAGGATAAACATGATTTCTTTGCCAATGACTCATAACTTCTTTGCTTCTTTTACTGCAGGTGTCAATGAATGCACAGACCCATCCACCCATCACTGTGATCACAACTGCACTGACACACCCACCAGCTTTATCTGCACCTGTCGTCCTGGCTACCGCCTCATGTCTGACAGCAAAACGTGCGACGACATCAATGAGTGTGCCGAGACGCCTAGCGTGTGCAGCCAGATCTGTGAAAACACCGTTGGCTCGTATGTGTGTAAGTGTGCCCCTGGATTCCTCCGGGAGCCCGACGGCCACAGCTGCCGTCAGAACAGCAACATCTCCCCCTACCTCATCTTCAGCAACCGCTATTACCTTCGAAACCTGTCAACAGACGGACAGGCGTACTCTCTGATCCTGCAGGGCCTGACCAGTGTGGTGGCTATGGACTTTGATCGTGTCGACAAGCGTCTGTATTGGATTGATGTGAGCCGCAGAGTGATTGAGAGGATGTACTTTAATGGCAGTAACAGGGAAGTGGTGGTCAATGGAGTTCTACATGGAGAGGGCCTTGCAGTTGACTGGATAGCCAGGAAACTCTACTGGACAGACAGCTTCTTGGATTGTCTCAAAGTGTCTGAACTGGATGGGCGGTTTGTGAAGAAACTGGCTGAACACTGCGTTGATGCCAATAACAGTTACTGCTTTGAAAACCCAAGAGCCATCGTGTTGCATCCCAAATATGGGTGAGTAGGAGGCCAGGTGAAATTATGTCTGATATACCAGCAGGGCCAATATTATTGGCTCAGCAGTGATTACAGATGTGTTATATATGATGGTAGAGAGTCTAAAGGCAATTCCAATGTGTAAATTGCAGAAATACATGTTTAATAGACAGAATTATAAGTTGACTTGACTTGCTTTGCATTGACTTAAAGATTCTCCAGGTTATGCTAGCAAATGTATGAATAATTCTAATCCCTACCTAATTGCATAGTTCTTTCCTGGCAATTATTAAGAAATCAACCGAAATTATTAACAATTTTTATTCATATTATTTTATTTTTTACATAAAGTAACAGTTTAACATGTTCCGTCATTTTCTTGTTACTGTCATCTTTAGTTATAACATTGAATATAGTGCCTTTGCCTCAAATCTTAAAAATATTTAGGGGATCCTTTATAAAAAAATATATATACATATATTATTCAGTATGTAAATTTTACTGCATCGGTCTGGCACTATTTTTAGAACTATAGATAGTGTTTTCTTCATTTATGTGTAGAAATGGTTTGATCTTAAGTTATTTTCTTGGTTCCCTCTTAGATTTGTATACTGGACCGACTGGGGAGACAAAGCCTTTATAGGTCGTGTTGGGATGGATGGAACCAACAAAACAGTGATCATCACTACCAAATTAGAGTGGCCCAATGGGATCACGATCGACTACTCTAACGACATGCTCTACTGGTCCGATGCTCATCTGAGTTACATTGAGTAAGTACATTTATCAAGGAGTGATCACACTGTTTTAGCCGTCAGTAAAGGCTGTGAGACTTTAAACCCTTTGATTTTTTTTAACAGATACTCAGACTTGGACGGTCAACACAGACACACAGTGTATGATGGAAATTTGCCTCACCCATTTGCCCTGACTGTGTTTGAGGACTTTGTATACTGGACGGACTGGAACACGCGCTCCGTGGAGAAAGGCAACAAATACGACGGCTCTGGTCGTCAGGTCCTGGTTAACACCACTCACAGACCATTTGACATCCATGTGTGTCATCCTTACAGACAACCTATTGGTGAGCTGAAATCAAAGAAACTTTTAGATGTTTCTTATCTCAACAAGTTGATTGAAGCACAGGTGTTTAATACAAGCAGAACAATACCTGGCCTGTATTTACCCAGCTGTGCTGATCTGAGATTGTCTTCCTCTTCCACAGTAAATAACCCTTGTGCAGTGAACAATGGCGGCTGCTCTCACCTGTGCCTGATCCGTCATGGGGGGCGGAATCACACCTGTGAGTGCCCTGACCATTTCCTGACTGTCCAAATAGGAGGTGTGACCCGATGCCTTCCCATGTGCACCAGCACCCAGTACAGATGTGCTAACAATGAACGGTTTGTAAAGATTTCTTTTGTGTGACCTTTTTATGTGACAGTAGTCAGTCAGTCATCATCAGTATATCATTGCGGAACTGACAGTGATACTTTAGTGGGACTGTGATTAACAAATTAGACTACTGTTAGAGGCATTAGTGTCAAAATTCAAACTTGAGACTCCGATTTCAGATTTCTGGTAATCACCCTCTCAATCACAAAAAAGCTTTCATGCTGGTGTTTCCTGTGTGTTTTGATCCTCTTTTCCTTGACTGAAGAGGAAGAAAAAAAATCTTGGTAGCATTATTTATATTGGCTGTTCACTTGCTCCATGCATCATTTGTCTGAGATTTCAAGAAAATCTTTCTTTGCTCTCTTTGCCGTGGAGAAACAGCGCTCCCTGCTGTTTTTGTCATAATACAATCCACTAGATTCTTCATAAAATCCTCCATTGGAGCAAAATGTGCACACACAATACAGTGATGGAGTCAGCAGGGGCAAAAGATCTTTTATATAACTATACACCTGTATGTAAAACTCAATGTAGTAATATAAAATTATTGTATTAAAGATTTATTGATGTCAAATGCTATACGTGCTAGATTACATTTTTAATACACTTTTGCAGCCTTTAATAGAGTTTTAAATTGCAATTTTCTGGAGTGTTTTTTGAAATTTTGTGCAACATTTTTTGCCCTGCCTGCTTCAACAGATGTATTCCTATCTGGTGGAAATGTGACGGTCAGAGGGACTGCAGAGACGGTTCAGACGAGCCGTCCACCTGTCCGGCTCGCCACTGCAGGCTTGGACAGTTTCAGTGCAATGATGGAAACTGCACCAGTCCGCATTTCCTGTGCAACAGCAACCAGGACTGCAATGATGGCTCAGATGAAGACCCTGTGCTGTGTGGTGGGTTGCGTTCTCCTAGCTGACTCATTTTAATAGCTAAAATTAGGGTTACCTTTGGTGCTTTTACTTAACATGTCTTTGCTTCTTTTGAGTTAATGTAAAAACTTGTTCCAGTCAACTGATGAACTGTTCTTCCCTCTACAGCGACACACCAGTGTGAAACCCACCAGTGGCAGTGTGCAAATAAGCGTTGTATCCCCGAGTCATGGCAGTGTGACGGCGAGGACGACTGCGGTGATCAGTCTGATGAGGACCCCACCCACTGCTCCACCAGGACCTGCCGACCCGGACAGTTCAAGTGCCGCAATGGACGCTGCATCCCGCAGAACTGGAAATGTGATGTTGATGATGACTGTGGTGACAACTCAGATGAACCGTTAGAGGAGTGCAGTAAGTAATAAACAGTTTCTCTCTCCTTTTTAAATTTGTCTCACTACTCGTGATCTTTCTTACATTATAGAAGAACTCAATCCCAATCTTAGTTACGTCAGAATAGAAAATTGATTTGGACGAAAGCACACAGTACATCATGTTAGTGTTAATTTTGTCAGCTTTTTTAGAAGAGTTTTTTTTAAATTACATTTTAGTGTTGTCTTTTTTTATCAACAATATTTCATGTTGATATAGTCCCAGCAAGTGTTTAAAAGAAAGTACAGAAGTAAACCCCAGCTTCTCTCTTTTTTTAGGTGTTTTACCTCAGTATATTTGCATTTTTTGGATGCTGTGTCTCTTGGATGCCTGCTGCTTGCAGTCTGGCAGCTGGTCACTACCTTTTTTCAAAGCCTCAACATCACTCCAAACTCTGTCAGGGTGCACACTCATAAATGTCCTGAACACAGCAAATAGGAAGAAAATACAGGCAGAGGACAGAGTCTATGCCAAAAAATACACCGCCACACCCTGAGAGTGGGTTATAAGTGATGATTTACAAAGAAATACTGCTGTATAAGTTTAGGAAAATCCTGCATAGTATACATGCTAACTACCTTTAAAGTCTGACATCTTTAGGCAGTAAATGTTGATGTTTTAACCAGTACACCAGTCTCTGTCTCCTTACTTGACAACTGTGGTGTATTGTCCACAGTGGGACCGGCACATCGATGTGACAACCACACAGAGTTTGACTGCAGGACTAACTACCGCTGCGTGCCACTGTGGTCTGTGTGCAATGGCCACAACGACTGCAGAGACAACAGTGATGAGCAGGGCTGTGGTGAGTCTGCGACATCCATCCTTGAGACCGAACTGAGTTCCTGTATACATTGTGGCACTGCTTTGAAGACTGTTTGTTGTAAAATTTGAATATGACTGTTAAAACTACAGTTATATTTGACACATTTTTTTGCTGATAGTCAGATGATTTCAGAGATTAAAAACTTAACAACAGGGAAACATTATGTGTTCAAGGAGTGATTGTGGGGCAATTAGCCAACACCTCAACCTCCTGTGGAACATTACACGGTGAGGTAGAGGGAGGTGCTGATGGAGAGGGTCTCATCACTCACCCTCCCCCACCATTTGCCTCTCCCTAAGAGCACCACAGATTTATGAGCTGTCCGCTGGTACGGGTCTACATATATGTGTGTGTATGTGTGTGTGTTGTTGCTCTGTCCTTGCGGGGGGGCAGGGTTCACACAAGTCTCTTTGTACTTTGCTGCGATCCAAGCACACTTGCCGCGGCCCTCCCGTCTCTTATCGGAGGCCCTCACTCCATTAGTGCCATGCCGGTGCAGGACGGGAGATCCGCGCTAATCTTCCTGTAAGAATGTAGCAGATGGGCCAGGTGGAGAGCGAGGAGGGCTAACACTGCGCTATCTTTGACCCCCAGTACTGTGTGGTAGAGACGGCTCAGACCAGCTCTCCTCCACTCCTCTCCCGTCTGTGCTTCTCATCTCCTGCAGTCTTATCCTCTGCAGACCCGTACGAGCATGGGTAGAGGTCACCCATCTGTCCTAGGGTGCTGCTCTTCTCCCTCCAGGACTGTTGCAGTTTAATTAAAAAAACAAGATGCCTTTCATTTCAAACTGATATTTTCATCATGACTTAACAGCTGAAACATTTTAAGGCATATCCTGCTGTTGTTACTTGTTACTTTTTGTCAGCTTTTGTCAGTACTATATACAGACGTGTTGGTGCCCCTGGCATTGCAAACTAATGAAAGAGAGCTGTTAAATCAGTGAAATTGGTTATAACACACTATAAAGAAGTTGCCAGTTAATTAGGCACATCTAGTAAAAATAGCAGGTTTTCCCTGACCTCAAGTGTGAACCAGGATCATTGGGCGTGTTATATTCTGCTATTCTGCAGGGTGGAAAGAGAGGTTGGGAAAGGCAACAACAGAGAATTCAAGTGAGAAATTGTCAGACATAAAAAGAGCATGCAGTGGTCTCATCGGTTCATGCTTGTTCTTTGGTAAAATCAAATATCTGCAATAACGAAACAGACGTTTGCAGGAAGAGAAAAATGCCGAGGCCAAGTGCTCAGTCAGATTCACCTGCACTAAGTCCAGCTAAAGTTAAGGAGTTGTTGAAGTTAAAACAAATAGTCACAGAAAAGAAGCAATGAGAAAAGAGACGAACATAGGGGTTTAAAACAATGATCAGTTTAATGTATCTGCTCCTCTCTCAGACGAACTGACCTGCGATCCTAATGGAGACTTCCGCTGTGACAACCACCGCTGCATCCCGCTGAGATGGAGGTGTGACGGGGACGACGACTGCGGAGACAACTCTGATGAACGCAGCTGCAGTGAGTGCAGATCACTTTGAGGGCTTGGTTTGACGAGAGCGTAAAGAGTGAAAATCTGAAAACACTGATATCGTCTAAGTGTCTCAAGTAGGTTACTAGGAGATTTAGCTCAGCTCCTGCGAATTGTCCAAATAAAAAAGGAGTGCTGATGGTAAAGAATAGTCCTGCTATCATTTTTATCAGACAGCAGGGAGGTTTTGTAAGAGGCTCAACACTTCTGCGCGAGTGCTGAGAGAGGTAGTCTTATCAGCTGCTAGAGAAACAAGCTGTCCTCAGCGTGTCAGGAAGAAGGAGTGAAGGAGTCCGTCACCCTTTGCCCTGGAGAATTTAAACATGTCTGAGAACATGCCGGTTAATAGAGATAATGTAGCTTCTCAAAGGAGAAACCGTGACTGGGGTTAAATCATGGTGGTGCCGCTTCCCTTGTTGCTGTGCTGCTGATGCCAGAAGAGTTCGTCTCCAGTGAACTCATGAGCTCACTGCAGAGTAACGGCTGCGCATACAGCTGGTGCGAGTGTTGTTTTTTTTTATAATGTGGAGGAAAATAATAGACAATGTTATAAAACCCTGGACAGGTTTGGGAAATGTGTCAGTTGAATTCAAGAGCTGTGTCCATCTTGCTGAGTAATGTGTCTGCATAATGGAAATTTATTAAAAACTAAATTAAGCTCTGCACTTACTCATTTCCACACTTTCTGTTTCATGTTTTTGCCTCAGCTCCCCGTGCATGCACAGAGAGCGAGTATCGCTGCGAGAATCTGCGCTGCATTCCCGACCGCTGGGTCTGTGACCATGACAACGACTGTGAGGACAACTCGGATGAAAGGGACTGTGGTAAGTGGAGGCTCTTTGTTGTCTGGCTGTTTGTGAGTAACGGAGGGCTGCACTAAACAAAGAATCAATAAAACTTCACATTTTGAAGCATAGACAGACAAGACCGCCAGTAGTGATCTATTCAAAAATAGTTTATTCACTCTACTACAGCTGAGTAGTTTCCATCGTAGAATTTGGAACAAAACAGACAAACAGGAGACAGATCAGTTTTTTTTAGAAGTTCAAGTCTCACTTGACATCACATATCCAGAAGTTATTCTAGATGAGACACATAAAGCAAATGAGTAAAAAGGGAATAAGATATGGGGACTCTGGGTGCTGTGAAACTTTTCCAACAATCTGTTATTCAACGTGTGAAATGTGTCCTCACTGTTGTCATGAATGGTGTGAATTATTATATGAATCGTTGCCACATTTTGTGCTGGTCTGGCTGTGCTGTAGAGCTGCGGACGTGTCATCCCGGTTACTTCCAGTGTGGCAGTGGACACTGTATCGCTGAACGCTTCAAATGTGATGGCAACGCTGACTGCCTGGACTACACAGACGAAACGTCTTGTCGTAAGTGTCCCGAATTGTTTTTTCCAGTGCACTCTTTGGTAAATCACCAAAGAGTGCACTGGAAAAAACATTGTCTCCATCACAATGACTTTTTGTATCAGATACTTACCCTGTGCTAGCCTAATTTTTTTCTTCTATGCTTCTACTGTGAATGAAGAATCCCAAACACTTCATTTTTGCTGAGACCTTTCTATTCAAAACACTTCAGCAAACAAATAGCGAGCGCATATGCTTGAACTCAGCTCGTGCATTCCATTGAGTTGCCCATGCGTGCAACTTGTCCGTGCATGTAACACCGAGCCGTTCACACCAACACAGTCCCCCTTTACTTCAATTCATCAAGAATGTTTTCCAATTTTTGGATTCTTTGTTCACCGTGGAGGCTTAAAAACAAAATTTCTTCATGAATTCTACCTAACATTGGGTGAATAACAAATGATACAAATGTGATCATTTTGGGGGTGAGGTATTTATTTAATATGTGTCAAAATAGCATGCACGTTTCTTTTTATCACTGACTTTTAGCAACCCGCTTTCCCAACGGCACATACTGCCCCCCCTTCCTCTTTGAGTGCAAGAACCATGTGTGCATCCAGCCTCATTGGAAATGTGACGGAGACAACGACTGTGGAGATAATTCAGATGAGGAGCTTCACCTCTGCTGTAAGAAATTATATAAACATTCACAAGTCCAGCACACAAAACCAAAGCTTATTAGAGTTTACGTTGGCTCACTGATTGTAGCTAAATGTGTTACATTTTTGCACCTGCTGAACTCACTGAGACTCTCTCGTCATCCACAGTGGAAATCCAGTGTGAGACTCCGTTCCGTTTCCGCTGTGACAACAACCGCTGCATCTACAGCCACGAGCTGTGTAACTCAGTTGATGACTGTGGTGACGGCTCTGATGAGCGACAGGAAAACTGTGAGTGTCATAGTTTGTGGCTAATGGTCCTTTTTATACATTCAGTCTTACATCGTGTTCTATTTCTCTTTTTTGAATAAACATCTGCAGCATCTCTTGAGTTGACATGTTTCTCTTCATTTAGGCCAAAGTCCCACTCATGGACCCTGTACAGATGATGAGTACAAATGCAGTAACGGACAGTGCATCCCTGTGCAGTATGCCTGTGATGATTACGATGACTGTGGAGACCAGTCAGATGAGCTTGGCTGCCGTGAGTACTTTAACTAAGAGCATATTAGTGATGTTGATGGTACAAATTCAGATTAATAAAACTACTTGTTTCCCATACTGTTTAAGGTGGAAGTGTGTTGAATTTTGGAGCTAAGATGCCATTAAAATGCACGATTCTGAGTTCAGCATTCATACATGGAAAGGATAGAACATTAATTTGACAGATAGTCAAAAAGACATTTCTGACATTGGATTGATTCACTACCACCATTAATAAATAGACCAGCAGGGCCCAGGACCAGAGGCCCAAATTGTTACCACCCCCCTTGCCTTCATGTACAAAATGTCACTCAAATTAACATGTATTGACAAAAGAGCAAATGAACGTATATCAACCAAGAAGAGACTCAGGAGGACCACAAAGACATGCAAAGGATCTACAAAGAGACACAAAACATTTAAACCCCGCACCCCCCCCCTACAAGTATATCTTAAAGACACACAAAATTACCACAAGAAGATGCAAAGGAACTACAAAGACACAAAATAACCTAAAAGGGTAATATAACTACCGAGAAAGATACAAACGTACCTCAAAGGGACACTATCTAAAAGAGACACAAAATGACCTAAAAGAAACACAAAATGAACGTTAAAGACAGCAAAGGAACTACAAAAAGACACAAGATCACAAAACAATGCATATCAACTATAAAGAAATGCAAATAAAGACACAAAAGGAGGCAAAACCACCACAAAGTCTTTTTGTATTGCTTCAATGTATGCTCCTACGATTTTGGGCATCTGTGCCCAGGGCCCTCTGTCTTATAATCTGCCCATGAGTACCACCTCTGTGACTACAATACAGTGACCCACTTTGGACATTTTTATCGACCTCATCTTAACTGAACCTTATTGGGTGCAAGAATAAATACTGGATATACTGTAGGTACTATATAGTTACCTGCATGAGAGTCTATTTTGACAGCCAGTGTTTTATATTTGTTCTCGTCAGATCATGGCAGCGGGCACACATGCAGTGACAATATCTGTGAACACAACTGTACCGACCTCACACAAGGAGGCATCCTCTGTTCGTGCAGGCCCGGCTACAAGCCCAGAACCACAGAAAAACACACCTGTGAAGGTAAACGTTACATCAGTCAGTCGATCAGTCATGTACTTTATCCATTTTAACACTGACAGAAATATTTTTCTACTTTCATTTAATGTTTTTCCTCTTTTCCTTCATCATGAACAGATGTGAATGAGTGTGAGGTGTACAGCACGTGTCCTCAGCAGTGCAAGAACACAAAGGGCAGCTACGAGTGTTTTTGTGCTGAAGGCTTTCTTTCTTTTGGTGTGCCACATGGCACAGAGTGCGCTGCCCAGGGTAAGAGCTCACTATTCACATGTTCAGGGTCTCTGCAGATCCTTAAAAAATCAATCAATCAGAAAATAAGGCCTTAATTGGTCTGAAAATGTCTAAACTTAATTAAAGTCTTAAAGGTACTGACATAAAAGGCATGATTATGTGAATCTTTTTTTCTGACATTGCATTGTTAAATCTTGAAATAATAGGTAACTTAAAAAAAGAAAAAAAATAATCACAGAATACCAGTTGAATTGCTGTCACCCTAAAGTCATGTTTAATTTCAAAGTGAATACTGGGGCAGGTCTTTTTTCTTTCTCTTATTTTTTGTTTTTTTTTTTTTATTATTATTATTATTGTTATTATTAGTGATATCAGTTTTAAATTTCATTTTGATTGGCATTAAAAAAGTCTTAGAAAGTCTTAAATTCCACATGCTGTAAACTGAAGGAAGCCTTATGTAGGAGAAACATCTGTAGAAATGTTCCCTTTATTACCCTGTTAAGTCAAACTGCATTGAATTTACCAACTACATTCATCAATTTCTGCTTAGGAAACCCACCGATGCTGCTGTTGCCAGACAATGTTCGCATCCGTCGTTTCAACCTGTCCTCTGAGCAGTATTCAGACTATGTGGACAACGCTGAGCACATCCAAGCCTTAGACTACCTGTGGGATCCCGAGGGACAAGGGCTCAGTAAGACTGCAGCTGTAAACATTTTAATGTTATGTTGATGACTGTAATGAATATGAAAGTTTAGATAACTTAATCCCCTGCTGTGCTGTAGGTGTTGTGTACTGGACAGTTCTGGGTCGGGGGTCTCAGTTTGGCGCCATAAAACGCGCCTACATGACCACATTTAACGACCACGGCAACAACCCAGTGAAAGAGGTCGATCTGAACCTGAGATACATCGCTAATCCTGAAGGCATCGCTGTGGACTGGGTTGGCGGGTAATTCACAAAGATTATGACTTGAAGGGATAGTTTGAAAGTTTTGGAGTAGGGGTGTATGAGGTACTTATCCATATTCACTGGATTATATAAAGCAGATGGCGGTCAGTCACTGTCACTGCTGTGGATGCAGGCAGCAACAAATCAGTCAGTATTGGTTGAAGTGCATGTTATCTTCAGAATATTTCACTGCTTTACCTTATCATCAGAGAACACTTTACAATGATGAAATAAAGCTTTTATCTATGCTCTCTTTAAAGCTACCCGACTCCTTTGAAAAAAATAATAAATTTTACTTTGCAGAAAAGAAGAGCTGCTGCTTCGATCAGTTTGTTTGTTTGTGTTGTGTGACTGTGGTGAATCCGAACCAACCCTTTAAAACAACAAAGTCACACAAAAACACAAACAAAATAACTGATTGAGGCAGCGGTGGACCAGAGCTTGTTAAAAGGGCCTTTCTAATGGCACGGTAACTAGTTAACATTCTAAATATAGCATACACAACTGATATAGGTTTTTTTTTTGATGACATAAATACTGTTGTTGCTGCCTCTGTACACAGCAGTACATCGCTTAGTTTCCATGGGGTTACTCCTGCATGCTTCTCCAGATTTAGGCGTGTTGACTGATATCAACTGTAGGTAACCCCATTTTAAAAAAAAAATCAAAACTATCCCTTTAACTTGCAGAGGTTGCTCTAAACTTTGTTCCGTTACTCAGTGTGTATTTATCACCTTTTACAGGCACATTTACTGGACTGATTCAGGCACCAATCGAATTGAAGTGGCCAAACTAGATGGGCGATACAGGAAGTGGTTGATCCACACGGACCTGGACCATCCCGCAGCTATTGCTGTCAATCCATCACTTGGGTACGAGGCTGCAGAGCTTTAGTGTGAAAAATATAGCATTAGATTCCTTTGTACAGCATGAAGAGGCTTTGTATCCAGATCAAAAATAATGTTTTGTTTATTTCTGTGCTGGCAGAATGATGTACTGGACCGACTGGGGCAGGAAACCCAGAATAGAGTCAGCGTGGATGGACGGTCAGCACAGAGAGGTGCTGGTGAGGGAGGAGGACCTGGGCTGGCCTACTGGTCTGACTCTGGACTATCTGAATGGAAATAGGATCTACTGGTGTGACTCCAAAGAAAACATCATTGAGTCCATGAAGCCTGATGGCACAGACAGGAAGGTCGTCATATCAGGAGGTCAGCACACTGAGATGTAGGACAGCCAATCTGCAGAAACACAAACAGACATTACGTTTATCAGGCAGCACTGACATATCAAAGTACTTCATTCAAACAACAGCGGAGGTGAATTAAAGTGTTGTGTTTTCCCTGTTTCAGACATCGGACATCCCTACAGTCTGGATGTGTTTGAGGGGCACGTGTACTGGACAACAAAAGAGAAAGGTGAAGTGTGGAAGACTAACAAGTTTGGGAAAGGACATAAAGTCAAAGTTTTAACCATCAACCCCTGGCTGACTCAAGTCCGCATTTACCAGGAGCAGCGACACAACAAGTCAGGTCAGAACACAGACGGATTTATGTAAAGAGACACATTTTGTGTTATTGTATGTCATGTTTAAAGTATCAAATAAACTGATGTCAGAACTGACGCACTCACAATGTGACCTGCAAAAAGACTCTTAAGACATATTAAGAGAAGTCTGTCAATATTTCACATGATACAATTTAAAAATATGAATGGATTTGACAGTTTTATGCAGAAAATTTCATAAAAAATTACACCTTATTTTGTCGTAAGCAACTTGGAGTATTTTTATAACTTCAAACAAAAAGTACAGAAGTTAAGTAATTATCAGCTGTTAATATAGGCATGTTTTTGGATTATAATAGAATAGATAAGACTATATCTTTACTGTCCACCAAAGTGGAAATTTGTCTTTGGCGCACCACACACACCGGACACAACATAATAAAAAGCAGATGAGCACGTAGTAGAAAAAACATATAGACATGGTCATTAGAAATACTTAACACATTGAATAAGTTCATATCATTGTTTGTCTGTGATTTAAAACTCACAAAAGTCACTTTGTTGACTTGAGGACATTGATGGAATATGGGACAAAGCACTTCTTGAATCCATTTTTAGTTGCCATAGGGACTCTGTAGCACCTAAACCGAAACCTAAGTTAGCGGTAATTCTCACTTTTTATGCTTGTCCTGGCCAAGAAATGCAGCAACTACAACCGCAGACAAACCACATAAGATAGGTAATACAAAATGTGCTGCAAAATAAGGATCAAACAGAAACCTTAATGTAAAATCTCTGCTCTGAACATTATCTAACAGTGTTTTTCTTTCCTCTCCAGTACCCAACCCTTGTAAGAATGTGTGCAGTCACCTCTGTCTCCTCCGGCCTGGTGGGTACACCTGCGCCTGCCCTCAAGGGTCTTCTCCGGTGCAGTTTGACTCCAATGAATGTGATGCAGGTAAACATGGGCCTTAGTGCGTCTGCTGCCTGCACTCTTGTGTTGCATCTTGTTTTGCATTTGTAAATCCGTTCTTCACACGTGCTTGGCTGCCCCTGTGTGGTTTTGTGAACATGTGCTCTGATATTGTTTTGTTGTTGTTGATTGTGTGTATGCCTGGCTTTTGCTCCTGCAGCCATTGAGGCACCTGTTGCAATGCCCCTTGCATGCAGATGCATGAATGGTGGAACCTGCTACACTGATGAAGGCGGTCTGCCCAAGTGCAAGTGAGTTTAGTTTACACCAGTGACTGATTGATTGTCCACCAGTAATGCCTTATAGTTGTGGTTCAACTTTTTTTTAATGACTCCAAAAAGTTGTTTTCTTATGAAAGAATGTATTTTGTCTTTGTGCAGATGTCCATACGGTTACGTGGGCAGCTACTGTGAGATGGGGAAGTCAAGGGGTGCTCCAGCAGGAACAGGTACAGTGATTCACCCGGTATCTAAGCTGCCGAGACAAGCTGATGAGACAAATCCTTCCAAACAAAACTGGTGGGAGTCTTGCACTGGTTGACATGAGGGAGCTGCTGTAGTCATGATCTGCTAGCTTTACTGGAAGAGATCAAGGCCAAACATGATGAAGTCACACTTGGTGCTTATCTACCTAAAAGCTACTCAGGCCAACAGAACAGTCTTGCTCAGCAATTACTTAATATGTCTACATGCCAAAATCACACATTTTTGTAATAAATAGCTATGTAATGCTTTAACTTATAACTCTTTAAGTTCTCTAATGGTTTAGAAAACTCATGGGTCATCCAAAGAGCATGAACTGTAAAATACAAGTCAGCAAAATGTTAAGAAAGTAGGAATCTTTATGATCAGCACATTGTTGAAAATTTCCAGTATGCATATAGTTATATATTTTCTATTTTTTATTAGCGGTGGCTGTTCTACTGGCAGTTATCATTATCCTGATCACTGGAGCTCTGGCTGTCGGGGTTTTTCTCAACTACAAACGAACAGGATCTTTCATCCCCTCAATGCCTAAACTACCCAGGTACTCAGTGTTTTTCAGTCCTCTCTCTGAAAACTGTACTTAAGTTGATGCATGCAGAATTTAGATCAAAGTTCAGATTTAAGTGTTTTGTTTTTGTCCAGCCTCAGCAGCCTGGTGAAGTCCGCTGACACAGGGAATGGGGTGACGTTTCGCTCGGGTGATAATGTTGACCTCGGACCGGCACACATTGGAGTGTCATTCATTGACACGGCCATGCAGATGGTGAGTCCTGGAGGGACACTTATTAGCCGTTAATATTTGCCCAAAATCACTGAAAGTGTACTGTCAGCATTTTTGACCCACAAACTAGTGCTCTGTGTGGTGTTTATTGACAACTTTTATCTTAGCAGTGCTTCCTCTGATTTACATTGAGAAACAGTTAACAGTGTGTCTTTAATAAATGTGAAGAGCAATTTTATCAGTATGATATAATTTTGTCTCACAGGATGATAATTTTGCAATGGAGGCTGGGAGGCAGCCAATTACATTTGAGAACCCGTTATACGCCACAGCTCCTGGAGTGTCTGGTGATCCTGCTGTCATTCATGCCACACAGGTACTCATTGATGAATATGTTTCATGTCATACCATTTAAAAAGTCCGTCACACATGGAGTTACATGACAATCATTAAAGCTGGGAAAGGCCGTTTAATTTTTGCATCATTGGGCACAAATCAAATAATAAAATGTGAAAATATTGTAATTCAAGAGAGAAAACTGGACTCTGCACCTCCTCTTGGCTCTGTTAATCTCGTCCTTGAAGCACATGTCCGAGAGAGGCCGTCCCTACTGGCTTCTCTAGAATTGCGCTTCCCTTCAGATGGTGAAAGCCCGATTCAATGGCAGAAAAGTCTGCAGAAAAAGTTTCTACTTGTTACAAAGAAAGAGCAGAGCATTGCTAAAAATGACATCCTGCACTTAGTTCAGTGGTTACTATCATGTCAGAATCTGTTCACAGAAAATAATATTTTATTTAGTTTTACATAATTTTAAAATGAAGTGTTAAAGGACAACATACAACAAAATGCAATTAATTTTGAGTTTCATTTTATTTTTACTGTAATCAAACCAAAGAGGTTTGTAAGCAGGACATCTGAAAATGATACAGTATGAGCACATTTTAAGGACCAGTGTGAAGGATTTAATGACATCTAGTGGGAAGGATACATATTGTAACCAAGTGAATACCCCCTCCTGCCTCCCTTCTCTTTCCGAGTATGTAGTAGAGTCTACGGTGGCCTTGAGGTAACGTGATTTGTAACGTCCTGATTTGTCCATTCTGGGCTACTGTTAAAACATGAATGAGGACCCGCTCCATGTGTACACATGAATGGCTCATTCTCTGGTAACGAAAACACCATGATTCTTAGTTTCAGGTGATTATTAACTAACGAAACAGAAACATGAGTAATATTTTCCATTTCTGCAGTTAGATCCCCCTAAATACTGCACACTGGACCTTTGATTGAAATACAGTGGATAAATGGACTGCTGGCCAAATAGCTTTTCATTGATTTTGATGCAATCTGTGAAGCAGAATTTCTTTCTTCTGAAACCGACTGAGGGCTTAGAATAATACTGCTAAGGGTAGGTTTGTTTTAATGATCAAGATGTTCATTTTACGGTGGTACAGTGAGTGAAAGTGAAAGTGAAAAAAAAAACACCCACACACTGCTTTGTTGTTCCAAATATTTTCTGTTACTTCATGCAGGCATTAAAAATAGTTCTTGGAAAAACAGTTTGTGGTCAAACATGGTAAAAATTAGTAACAACGCAGGTATTCGTTTGGTTTTCTGTGCAGATAATCCCTATCCAGCACTTGCAGAGAATTTAAGGATGTTCCAGCGCCTCCTGATTTTATTTTATTTTTTAGAAATTTAAGAAAATGTTACCAGTTAAACCAATTAGATCGGGCGTCATAGTTGATAAAACTGACATTAGAATCTACTTCTGAACAGGTGACTGTTAATGTGAGTGGTGATCAGCTGGAGAACAAGTTTGTGAACCCGGCGTACCGCGGACATCAGAGTGCCGGCATTGTGAACACAACCTCTGTCAACACCAAACCTGTGCAGGTGAGTCTTTTATGTACAGTCTGTCAATATATTAAAATAAGACAAAATGCACCCAGTGGGGAAATTGTCAGTGTGACAACAGCCAAAGGGGGAAACAAGTAAGATACAATAAATAAATAACACTGTAAAAAAGTCAAACATTTTATTATTATTATTATTCCCGAGTGTGACGTCACCTCACTTTCTGCTTGCAGGAGTCAAAGTGGAGCTTATTCAAGCGAAAATTAAAGCCAAGCACCACATTTGAAAACCCTTCATATTCAGAGGTAAGTTAGGACACATTTTTGAGACACCGGTTACAAAACATGAAGTACAGAAATACTTTTAAGGTTGTTTACCCTCTGCATTGTTTTAAAGATGAAAGATGAAAAGCCTGTAGGAGGCACCGGGGACTCTTCCGCCCCCGAGCCCTCTCCGTTTGTCCCCCCCGCCAAACCTCAGAAGAGGGATCGTCCAAGCACCTTTTCGCCAACCGAGGACAGTTTCAAAGACACAGCCAACCTCGTCAAAGAGGACAGCGACGTATAACCCCTCTCTCGCAGACGGGGAAAAAAGAAGAAAAAGAAACACACTTTGCACAGAATTTATTTTTTTATGCAGCCTGTGTACAAAAACTCAAATTGTTTTAGGAGAGAGAAATACATTTCTATAGAACGAAGAGAAAAGTCTTCTGTGACTATGCCTTCTGACGTTTCTTATGCCAATTCTTGTGTTAATGTTTTCTTTATTCTGGTGTACAATATGTATATCTTTGCACTGAAGCTGCTGATAGAAATGTTAATAAATAAGTTGTATATTTGTAAATTTGAACAGCAAGATTTTGTCAGAAAATATCTTTGAAATAGATCCTATGAATAGTTCAACATAAACATAATAACAGATAAAAAGTAAGCTGCATTCTGAATGTACAGTACTTATATGATCGAAGATTATTAGAGAAATATGTTGAGTTATGATATTTTTTTGCCACTGAACAAAACTGAAGATGCATTTACTTCATCTTTCATGTTTATATACCTCATTTCAGGGCTGGAAACAAAACTTTAAAAAAAATTGGATTTTAACTTATGCCATTCAGTTTTCAGAGAAATGTGCTCCAATGTGAACAGATAAAATATGTGTGCGAAGCATACTCCTTGTACTCTATCAAACTCATTATGTTCCCTCACGTTATGACTTTGAATCAACATAATCATTTTTTTAGTAATGATATTGGAACAATGGCCAAAATTGTTTGGAGCAATACTTGAATGTGTCCATGTTTGTTTTGCATGGAAATGAATTTATGTAGTTGATTATCTTTAAGAGCAACACATGACCTGAGGATGCATATGTCATTTTATAAACAATAAATTCTTAACTTTACACAATGATTTATTTTGTTTGATAATGAGGACAAATAACTGTATCTGTGATCATCCACAACATGCCCATATGGTTTAAATTGCTGCTGCTGAGACGTGAATGAATAAATTCTTATTTTGTAACACAGTCTGGACACTTTCTTTTTAAAAAATAAAAATATTGTGAAGTATTCCTATGCAGTATAAAAAAAGCATGTCATTTTATTTTAGTTATTGTCATTTTAGTCATTTTTGTGTTACATTGCGTGCCATATGTTGTGGTAGACAACATAAATCCAAGCAACGATCCAAGCAGCAGTCCAAATCTTGATTACAGTCGCAGATGCACGACCTCCACTTACATACTGAGACATTTTAAAATATGTCGTTATTGGACTGAGTGTGTGAACATTAGTAACAGCGATAACATAGCCTCTGAAATGCTGCCTCAGCATTAGCATTATCCTCTTTGCACACTTGTCTGATTTTGGTGTTAATTGTTATATATAAGCTACAGTACCTGGCTAAAAATTTTTGGCAATTTTTTGGCAGCATCATGATGTACATACTCAGAATGTAACATGCGTGTTAACAGTTGGATAGTAAACCTTATATTTACACAATATCTGTTAACAGCTATTTGTACTCGCATGTCAAAGATGATCTGGAAGAAATGGTGGCATTTGAAATGAAAAATGTGTAGAAACCCTGATTGTCACAATGAGATAGAGGTAATTGTGGATGAATGAAACATGATGGAAGTCTTCCTGATTGAATTTACGCTGAGCTTCATTAGATGTTACTTGTTCTTGCCTTAGGCGGAGGAAGAAGCGCATTGGTAACAAAGTCTGACACAAATGAAGGGAGGTAGGACAGAGGAATCCAAAACAACTTGGCATCCCAGCCTGCACCGTAACGTGTGCGTGGGA
This sequence comes from Plectropomus leopardus, assembly GCF_008729295.1. Lineage (NCBI taxonomy): Eukaryota > Metazoa > Chordata > Actinopteri > Perciformes > Serranidae > Plectropomus > Plectropomus leopardus. Next base: position 17,588,825 of record NC_056472.1, on the reverse strand, counting down.
AACGAGCTGTCAGTGCGTGCTCCATACACCTGGTCACCTTAGAGATATCTGGACTGCATAAGATGCCCAAAGAGAAGTCCTGAGCTTTCACATCTGACAGGAAAAACAGAGCAGAGGAGTATTCAGAATATTTCAGTCAGGACCACTTTAGTCAAAGACAACATTATTCCTATTTGAAGTATGATATTTGGCAATATGACTCTGTTCTGGGGCCTCTCTGCCCTTCAACGTGCCTACGTTGAAAACCTAAAGCAAGGAGAGCACACCTCTCTGCCCCTCCAATGTGCCTGCAGGGAAAGCCTTAAGGTCGTCACACACCAAGCCGATGGCAGCGGTGCACCTACGTTTGGCTGATGGCGAGTGCTCGCTGCCCTCGTTGCCACCCTCATCTGTTTATTTCTGGCTGTGGAGCCCATTGGCAAACGAATCAATCTGATTGGTCACTCAGCTCAGTGTACCAGAAGAGAAATTAAAGTGTCCCTTTGAACTAACAATATGCTCAATTTATTTCATACTATTTGTTGCTGAGTGTAATCAGCTGTAGTTCCACTTACATTCATTAAGGTATGTGTCTCCATAGGAGTCTTTGACATCTTGAGGGAGGCGGGTCCACAGCCTCCTCAGGTCAGCTTCAATAAGATCCGGCCTGGTAACAGCCGTCTTGAAGAAACCAGGCTCGATGATTCCCACTTTGATGCCAAAGGGCCGCATGTCCCTCCTGTGCACAAGCAGAACATTATGTTTCTTTAGTGCAGCTGAAGAGCTTTTTTATTATGCCTGTTTGTTGTTTTTATATTCTTCAGAGTAAATCCTTTTAAAAAGGTTTGCTCAAGCTCTGTGTTTAAGAACAATTTCAAAATTCTTGTATTTGACTTGAGTGTTTCCATGTCATGCTACTGTGCTTAATGTACTTGCAACCTAATGTAAGTGCTGTACATTGTTCACTGAAATACTACTGTTGCTATTTCTGCTGGTGGGACCAGCCTGTCAAGCTGTGCACGTTTATCTTTATACATAACACATGACAGAAGACTTACCTGATTTATGCCATGTCACGCCCCCTCATGACACTTATTACTGGAGGACATTAATTTTGTTTCAGTTTTACAGGAACTTCAATGGATAAACCAGCTAGAGTGACCATCACAAGCTGGTATGACCAGCTAAACCATCGAAATTATGAGAAAACATGAGTCAAGCCGGTCGAAAAAGCTTGGTTGACCAGCTTAACCATTTTAAGCCGGTCAAGCTGGGGTTTTTTCCCCAGCAGTGATATGACAATTGTTTTCATGTTAATAGGGATTAACAGTACTGTTTAATGGTAGTTTTGTAGATTTTTGGTATTTTACTTTGTGTACTGCCCCTTTAAACAGTGCTGCAGGTAACAGCCAATCACTGCGGAGGCAGCGCCGCTTGCTGGTGGAGGAAAAACAGGGAAAAGCAAAAGGCAGCAGTGATAAACAGACTGAGAAAATGACAATAAGAGAAAAGAAGCATGTTGAAAAGGGACGTACATTTTTGTTTTTACATATTTTGGGTTCGCCTTCCGTCTATGGTGACTGGATTCTGGTTGTTGTCTCAGTTTTGTGTGATAATTTGGTGAGTTGAAAACTATTTTCCCTTTGCTAGTTAGCATGCTCATTCCTTGTTTTTCAGGCTGAATTTGAAGCTAAAATAGCCGGTAGCTAAGCTAAGACGGTGTGGCTACGTCCATTTCGAGTGTTATGTGGGTTTTCTTTGTTTAACTAACATTTGAGCGAATTGAGAGGCTCTGTGAAACAGGAACGGTCAAGTTTAGCCATGCTAGTAAAGTGAGGTAAACGCCGCCGCTGTTTTAGTGTGCGGCGCAGATATGACGCTGAAGTCAGCTTTCGATTCGTAGCTTCCGGTTCAGCATTAAGGGGAGAGATAAGGGGAAAATAACTTCACTTAGCGACCGATCCTCGGCGGTGTGCATCTCTTACTGCTGTGAAAGCATGTTAAAAATTTAAGGTGAAGCCCTGACGCTGTCTGAATGTGACTTCTAGATTTGTAAAACCTTTACATTATTTTTGAAAATGCAAAAAAATAATAAAATAAATAAATAAGACCCCCCCCCCCCAAACAAAGCCCACATGGGACCAGGTCTCTGTCAAAAATGACTATACTCAGACAGGCCAAATCCTGACGATATTTTCCCAGAGAGGTTTAAGATTATTTAAAACAGAGCTTCAGATTTGTGAAACCTATATTCGAACTATTGTGAACTACTGTGAACTATGCGAAAACGCCCAAAAGTAGATTTCACTGCTTTTTTCAATCCAGACCACATTGGACCATGTCTCTTTTCAAAACCACTATACTTAGACATGTCAAACCTGGACTAGATTATCCCAGAGAGACTAAAAAATATTAAAACAATATTTCAGATTTGTTAAGTCTTTTTTCAATTTGATCTGGACCTGGTCTAATGTGGTCAAAAAGTTGTATATGGTATAAAAGTTTTTCAAATTACAGGGAGTGTCAGTGCTTTACCTTTAATGTCTGACATGCTTTCACAACAGTGAGATGTGCATAAAAGCTGTGGATCAGTAGATAAGCAGTGTAAATCCCTTTTCCTTAACTATCCTATTCATTTAGCATTTGAACTTGTATTTAGTTGCTGTTCCTCAATTTTATTTTTGTTACAAAATATATAAGACTAAAACATTTGTATGTGTATTTGCCCTGTTTTACAACAGGCCAGGCTTTTTAGCTGTGAGGATTGTTTGGTGTTAGCACACCTGAAGCTGCGGGAACACGTTGGCGAGCCACCTGTAGTGGAGATTAATCTGCACTTCAAGGATAAGGATTCACACACCTGGATCATGGTAGGACTGAACTTTATGTATATTACTGCAGGGCGTAGTGGATCTTGTTTGGACATGTAAAGGACTTAAGAAAAAGGACTGATTGCACACTAAGTTGGAAATTTTGAGTTTCTAAGATCTCAAAGAGAAATTAGATGAATAATTTAAGGGACTCTAATCTGAAATTATCTCTTGAATTCAGATAGGTTTAAAATCAAACTAAAGTGAGATAAACTAAGGGAACATTGGTTTTCTTGAGATCTGTTTTTTTAATGGTTTTGATCCACAACTGCTTTTTTTGTGTATGTGAAATATGTGTTTTAGTACCAGTTTGTGTCTATTTCTACTAATTCTCTACATAAATAAGCCGGCAGTTCAGACATAACCTTTGGTCTGTGGTCAGGGATTCTCGAGTGCCAGCTATAAACTGCTCCTTTGAGCTTAGTCTCTGGTCTGAGCTATCTCTAATACCTACAGTGCTACATACTTTTCACTCCACTACATGTTGAAAGCCACAGTTACTTAACTGTGAATGCATACTGAACACACAGGTTTGTTTCATTTCCAAGAACCTCTTTATAAAATTTTCCACAATAAGGGAATGTGTGATAAATTGGTTGTCTCACGTATCGTCTACCTGAGGCTGTCGGAGAAGGCCTCCACTCCCCATTTGGACAGGCAGTATCCTCCACCAGTCATAGACAGTCTGCCCAAAATACTGGCCACATTAACCACCCTGCCTCGAGACTTTTTCAGCAGGGGCAGAAACTGGATTGTCACGTCAATGAGGCCTATCAGATTCACATCCAAAACCTTCTTGAAGTCCTCCAACTGCATCCATTCTGTTGGACCGATGGGTATCGACCTGCCGGCATTATTCACCAGACCCCACAGACCTGCAGAGGAAAGAGGCAGGAGCATTACAAGCAGATATTGAAGTTTTGGATTTTTCTGTACTTCAGATTCATGTTTGAGAAATGTTAATGTGTCTCTGGACGTTACAAAATGCAGACTATATGAGGTAAGTATCTTCTCCCGCCTCTTTAAAAAAAACATGTTAAACATCAGTAGGAGGATGATGAGTTGATAATGGGATGGTCCAGGTTGCCTTTATCTCTCCCAGTGCCTCACTGTGACTGGCACCCTATCAGTGTGTACCCCCTGCCGCTGTCTGCCCGCCTCACCTCGCTCTCCGACCTCTTTGCTCACAAACTCCACCGCTCCCTGATGCTGGTACTGTCTGTAACATCCAGCAGGAGGGTCTTCAGTCTGGAGGAGGTCGCTGCTGCCAAATCTGCTGCTCCTCTCTCTGTGAGACATGCAGCTATGACGTGGAAGCCTTTTCCATCCAGCTGCCGAGCCAGCAGATTCCCGAAGCCGCTGTCACAGCCTGTGATGAACACATGCTTCTGGTTGAAGCCATCAACCTTGTAGGAATCTCTGATGTACCAGCGGATGCTAGCGAGAGCAGCCAGAAGTAAAACACAGGATAAGGCCGGGTGTGACAGGATTACCTAAAACACACAATCCACTGATTTAACTTCATGCGTTTTGTTTCTCTTGAATATTCGACTTAAATTCTGTAAAAGGTAAATAAGAATAGTGAAAATAGAACAGATTTTGCAAACAAAAAGAAATCCACCTACCTCTAATAAACATGTTGTCAGATTGTCACTCGACACCTGAACAGAGAAACATGGAATATTAACATTGAAATAGCCAGTGTCCACCTATAGGCTACATGTTCTATATTAACATTATAGCACTCAGGTCCACTCCTTTAATCCTCATTAGCCCTTATTAGGAATAAGCAGTAGTAAACCTGCCTTTCTCATAGGCCTCTAAAAGCCCCTGTATTCATTGTGTGTAGTTTGGTTTCTGATGACACGATTAACTGCAAATGTACAAGGGGATACACATCACTGACACAGACAAACATTAATGGCATTAAAGAGCAACTTAACCCTCCATTTAAAATTTTTTTTCTCAGTGTGACATGGTTCAAAACCCTGACAGAGGTGTGACGAAATATATGACATCGTGATTTGAATATGATACAAAGGATTTTTAGTATTAAATGCTAATCAAGGAATGTGCAGGTCTGTGTGAGGATCAGGAGAAAAAATGAGTAGTTAATAATAATAATAATAATACTGCTGATTATGTGTAAATAAGTTAATAACTTAAAACTAATGTACAACAAAAATAACAATAGTAATAAAACTGATTACAATTATGATAATTATCATTAGTAATGATAATAATATAACAGAATAGTTTAATAGCTTACAAAACATTTAAAAAATACATAAATAAAATATGTTAAATAACTAACAAAATAATCTAGAAAAAATAGTTATTAATTAATATAAATTTCAAAGCAAATGGAAATAATTATAATAATAATAACAAACAAAAATATGTAAAGAAAAAAAGGAAAAAAAAGAGTCCTAAGTTTTAAAATACACACACAGATATTTACACATAGACACATGTAGGTATATGTAGTAATAATGGTACTATAAGAGGTTCAGTGTAATCCCGGGAGGCCTAACAGGGTGCATATCCCTTAATAAATGTGTGTAAATACAGCTGATTTCTACTCCAGTGCCTAGTGGGTTGATCTGGCCATGACAGTAATGGACCTGCATACTCGGTGTGAAACTTCCAGTAATGTAACTTAAAGCAGGGCTTACATATCTATATTGTATATTTATCCTGGTAATAGACCACCTTTTAATCCCTCATATTGACAGATTAAAGTAACTGCTACTGTATGGTACTTTACACTTCTACTTTGCCAAAGACAAAATATTTTTCCTCCACTACATCTATCTGACAGCCTTTGTGACCACTTCCTTTTCAAACTCTAACTTTATACACAAATCCAAAGATCAGCTTTTAAAGTATTGAGGATATGTTAAATTATGCAACAGTGGTTCAAGTTGTCTCTTCATCATCCTGCCATAAAATGCTTCTTAAAGATGAATTAATCTGTAATATTAGGCTAATCCAAGAATATAATGTATCATAATTTAACACTCATAGAGTTGATTTCTTTGCATAATGAGTACTTTTACTTTTGACTGAACAGATTCTGTTTGGATGCTCTGTAAAATGTAAAGAAATGATGCGAACATACCATAGTTATAGTTGTTCAGATGAAGATGCGTCTTCTTCATCAGAGAATAACTGAAAGTAGTGATGATCCTTCCTCTTGCAGTGTGTAACCTTTGGGCTGAGGTGTGTTTTCACTGCGTCTGCAGAGTGTCAAGGTCCACTGAGGATATCATAGCAGGGTTAACTGTTTCACCATCATGGCTATTGTGTAATAGACAACACCAGATTACAGGAGCCCCTGTTTTGATAGCTGCATTCCCCTTTTACCTCAGATGCACTGTGAAAACACACCTCAGCCCAAAGGTTACACACTGTTCTCTCTATTTGATGTTGAAGGGAAATCACTGTTAAAAATCTGAGGAGTGGGTTGAAACAGAGGCAGAGGAGCCAAACTCCATCAAGAACAAAAGCTTTACCACTTGATTGAGTTGAGTGTTTAAGATGATCATGTGACTAAGGAGGCAAAAGCCATAATATGTAATGCTTTGAGATTAGATCTTTTTATTCAGTAATGCAGGCATGATTTTTTTTAAAGTCAAAGATACGATAAAGAGCTAAACATGCTTTATAGTACAGAAAATGATAGCATAAACAGTGTAATTCTAAACTTTTATTGAATTAAAAATATTAGTCACATAAGTGATCTTCAGATCTTCTTCTTTCTCTCTGTAAAAAAACGAGTCTGTGTTTTTATTCTTTAGAAAATAGATATTCTGTTGCGTTTATTGCATATTTTTTGCCTTAAATGGATAAATCAGACTTTTTGAAATGGGGTTGCATGAGATACTTCTGCATAGTTAGTGTATATTGGTTTAAATTGCTGCTCTGAAAACATGACTGAATAACTCTCATTTTGTAACCTTATTGTTACAAAAAATTTAATTATCACTCTTATTCTCTTAATATATCTCCCGTGCTGTTAAGTTTAGTAGTTGTCTCTTTTAGGGGTCAACAGATAAACAGCCTGGCTGATTATCAAGACTGATATTTGGCATTTTGCCAATTTTTCTGTGTTAGCATTTTTCATAAATTAATTTTATAGATGATCATTACAATAAAAGTGTGTGTATTAGACTCAGCCAACCAGGGAAGGCAGTCTGCAATTTTATTTTGTAAAACCTCAGGGAGCTTTTTTAAATTTTTGATTTTATTTTTTATTTCTATAAAATTGTAAACAATTGGTTTGTTCTATAAAACAGGAAAATAATTAAAAAAATTTATAGTTTTAACCCCTGAAATCTCTGATTTGCACAATACATTTTATGTTTTATAAACATTTCACCAAACTTTGGCAAGTCTGGGATCTCCAATAGAATTTAAAATTGTGTTAAATGGATTTGAGCAACACTGAGCCCAAACACAGGAGCCAGTGATTGGTCCAGCAGACCAATCACTGGCTCCAGCAGAGGATGGTAAATGCTTTAAAAACATTTGCACTCTGGTCAGGATAAGTTTTTTATGGATCTGTACTTCAGATTTGTGTTGGGAGAAACTTAAGTGTGTCACTTGCTGAAAAAATGCAGACCGTGAAGTTTTTTTTTTTTTTTTAAATACGAAAAATAAATCATGTTAAACATCAGTAGGAGGATGATAAGTTGATGATGGGATGGTCCAGGTTGCCTTTATCTCTCGCAGTACCTCACTGTGACTGGCACCCTATCAGTGTGTACCCCCTGCCGCTGTCCGCCCGCCTCACCTCGCTCTCCGACCTCTTTGCTCACAAACTCCACCGCTCTCCTGATGCTGGTACTGTCTGTAACATCCAGCAGGAGGGTCTTCAGTCTGGAGGAGGTCGCTGCTGCTAAATCAGTTGTTTGTAGTAGTTAATTGTAGTAGCAGTAGTAGCATTAAATTAATTTGTAATTTAAGAAAATATATGTAATAGAAAAACATGGGGCTGATTTGTTTGCATAATGACTTTTGTTACTTTAGGGTACATTTTCTAAGGCATCTCAGCACTGTGGGGTTGCAGCTTTTACCAAAGTGAAAGATCAGAATACTTCCAATACCACTGTGCCACACAAACAGAGAGAGATGAACTGAAACTTCTTTGAAATGTTTTGTGTATCGCAAATAAAACCCCATTCATCTCTACTGCACCGAGTCTTTGCAGTAGAGATAAAATCGAGCTTATCTGCAGAGCCAGGTTTTTTCAGTGTTTTTGGTGAGCTGATCCTTTCATGCAACAACTGTCACTCAACCACTAGATGGCACCAGATCTCATTAAGCTGCTTTGTGTGAAATTATAAATTAATCAATTAGACAACAGCTGTCAAGTGTCTGTTCTTTAATTTTGAGTCAGTATATACAAAGAATGAAGTTAACATCTCAATTCTATTTCAATGCTCTTACAGTAATTTGTATAAAATTTAAAACAAAACAGCAAACATACCAATGCTACAGTTCTTTAGATGAAGATGTGTCTTCCTCATTAGAGAATGACTGACTGTAGTGACGATCCTTTCTCAGTCGACACTGGAGTTTGACGTTGTGTCAAGGTCTTTTGAGGATATAAGGGCAAAATTAAATGTTTTACCAGCATTGTTTTATGTTTAGTAACTTTAGATTTTTTTATTTAAAAGCACCCACTTTATTCTAACTTAGAGACGAAACCTAGTGCAAGAATGGACTTAATCATTTTGCGCCTTTAAAATTAATTTATTATAGCAAGTGAGACTGTAGAGACCAGTTTGTCCCTTCCCTTATTATATAGTTCTGATTTTATTTGTAACATTGATAATCAAAATAAGTAAAATTAGATCTTATAGGGCAAGCATGATAATGTCCAGAGACAAAGTCATAATAAAGAGTCAAACATATTTTATAATACAGAAAATGTTTCTATGATGCTATCAGTGGTGTGATCCTTCATGTACAAACATTTAGTGCAACAAAAATAAAATACACTTAAGTGATCTTAAAGTTTGCCCAAATTCTTCCTCCAACAACTAATTCGACATAAACTAAAGTGCAAATACTTTTGGTGTAAATTTGGGACAAGTTTTTTGGAAAAGTCTATCAGTGATGCAGGTTGGCATGTAAGACACAGGCAACCAAAAGAGCTTTGCGTCCCATCCAGGAGAGTAGCGAGTACGAGGATGAACAGCAGACACGGCGTGCTCCATGCAGGCGACCACCTTCATCAGATCGCTGTCCATCAACATCCCAAACCTTTGATCCAACATTGCTTGAGCTGAAAGAAAAACATTTCACATGTTTATATGCAGGTCTGAAATTTTTCAGTTAGTTCATAATAATTTCCCAGGAAGTTTCTTTAAAAGAGCTGTGCAAATTATCATTAGTTAGAGGTAAAATGCAGACAAAGTTCAGTTGGTACAATACAAATGAAATGACTTAAAATGAAACATGAAGCTAGTCAGTGCACAGCAGATCAGCTGAAGCAGCAAATGGTATTTGTTTACAGACAAACATACAATTTAAAATACATGAGGAACCTTGTGTCTACTTTCTCTCAAATTATGGCCTGTGAGCAAATAGGGAACCACAATATAAAGCATAACCTATAAATGATATAATCAGGAGAACTAATCAAAATATAGTTCTGAAAATATGAACATTTTTATGTTTATCTATACAGAACAGAATCACAGTCTAATAAAAGCTATTACACAGTAGCTCAAAATTAAAAGATTTAATGATAAATTTGAATGTGCATCTTTTGTTCTGTGCCACCAGAGGGCACCGGACCCGTAACAAAGATGAGAAAGAGCAAGAAAACCATTACTTCGTGTTTATTATAGCAGCTCAATCACATCTCTAAGATCAGCCTTTCTCGGTGAAACATCTGGATATTAAAGATTGTATATAGTACAACAAAAGCAACATACAAAGGAAAAAAGAGGGCTGGTCATTGAAAATTGCAAAGAAAAAAAAAGGCTAATACCCGAAAACAAATTCTTGTAACAACGCCTTAATTTTCAGGGACTGTGAGCAATTCCAAAATGTAAGTAATTGTCCATGTAGCTTTTAGTGCTCCATAAAGTAGCACTGATGAGGTGAAATAAAGTAAAAACAAACAAACAAAAAACCACATAAACATTGCCTCATTGCAGTATTCAGTGTGTGTACTATAGTTTCTCTTCAAAATCTTTGAACTGACTTTCATGCCAGTGTTGGGCTGATTTCTGGTTTTGCCGGTCCGGTCCAGTATGCAAGCTTAAACTGGTTTGATGCAATGTAAACCTGCTGAACCAGCATTTTTCATGATGACACATTTTGGCAAATTAAAAGGTTGCCTGCATCATCAACCTGTGCTGACAGTGTCACAAGGCAAAATCCAACTTGTATTGCATTAATAATAAGCAATATGACAACATGATCAACATAACAGACTACACAGCAGCCTCTTCCCCAGACCGTGAGACTCCTCAACTCCTCCTTTGATGCCAAAAGATGTAGCAGGGTTTAGGATCACCTTAAATTTCATTTCTTCATAAACTATGTTTAAGAAAACCTTGTATCTTGTATATATATTTAGAAACAGACTCAATGTAGCCACGAGTGTCTGGTGGGACCAGAGCTGAGCACGGCAACATGAAGGAGATCAAATTTCTGTAGATATGGAAGGTGCAAAGCTGGACACATTTTGTTTGTTTACTAAAGAGTTCATTTTATTTTGGGGGGTTGAGATTTAGTCTCTAAAGAAAACGTCTCCAATACGGTAACACTTTGGATTTGCAGCCCATGGAAGTGTGTCCTAATTTGCTGCACACAATGTGATGAGCCAGTTTCTATTTAATCCTTTGCAAACGTTGAAAGTGCCGCTGTGGATGAGGAACAGCTGATTCATTAAACCTCCTTTTTCCACTACAAAAACCAACATAAGGTGGCAGCCGGCTGGAGATGTATTGCCAGAGAGTTTAAAGTTACTAGTTAAGGTAAATGACCGTGCTTATAACAAGCTAGGCTACTTGCTGTTGGCTATATTGTATGTAATTCCAGGTAAATATCACAATATGAAATGTTTATTTTCTTTTAAAAAGAAAAGAAGTAATGTTTCAAATGTAGGAAGATAGCAAGTAGGCTACTTCTTCTACCGTCTTTTGAGTGGTTCCGTCTTCAGTCTGATCTCGAGCGCGCAGTTGAAAGCTAGTGTTTTGTCTACATGACATGACAAAAGTGCAAATTGAATGAATTTAACGTGGACAGAGAGCTCCGGTGTTATGCAATGCAGCCGGATAAATAGATGCTTGTTTGCTGCTAGGAAACAGTGTCATTATGTCCCACTCAGGAACTACTGCTAAGTCAAGTGCGTAACATTTGGTGTGTGTGACGTATATCAAACCAGTTTGGATTTTTTTATACTGACCCAACCCTAAATTATGGACTCATTATCTCCCATCTTAACTACTTCAAGTAGGTGTTGCAACAAAAAAAGATTACTCTGCAGCCTCTTATAAACTAAGATTTTATATTAGAATAGAGTTCTTTTGTTGTGATTTATTTCTATTTTAAATCAATATTTATTTATGGCTATTTTTTTAGCCACAAATTTATTTCTCATGAGTGTTTCATGACTTTACACATTTCCAGCCTTTTTAAAAAGGGCAATATGAACAAAGTTCATCATGTAGATACTCAATTGAATGACTTCAAGTATTAATTTGACTATGAATACTGCGCATTTATGTTATGCTCTCCTTCCTGAGAACATAACAACAAAATGATTAAAGTTATCCATGAAGGATTTTGCCTCTAATTGCTGAAAAGGGTGCCAGACAAGGAACTGCGGAGAGAAAAAGCTAAGATAATTTTTTTCACTAATCATTTTTGGTAGAGATGGGCACCAAACGACAAAATCATCTCCTCTCAGTCTGAATAATTCTGTGATGTGTTGGAAAAAAGCTTATTATTATTATTATTTGCTACCAAAGTTGAAGTAACTCACATGCTGCCAAGAAGTCAGGTCCGTAGTCGTCCTTCACATCCTGCGGTAATCTGTCCCAGAGCCTCCTCACGTTATTTTTCATCACCGTTGTATCAGTCACTTTTGTTTTGAAGATGCCCGGCTCAATGCATGCAACCTTGATTCCAAACGGTGCCATGTTGATACTGAAACACAAAGGAGGCCTGCTGTCAAGAAGGCCTCCTTAAGAAGACACTCGTGGGAATCAGGGCAGGATCACGGTCCTGTGAGGCTCCTCATGTTAAAGGTTTTTATAACTGTCTGTTGAATCGTGTTGAAGCAGCAGTATGCCTGTTTCGCTCTGTGACTACATTCGAGCATCTACCAGGGAAAACAGACAGCTAGTTAAAATAAAGGGATAGCCAGTCAGGGAAGGTCAAATAACGAACAGCTTGCCATAAGATGACACCCTTCAAACTGTCCAGTTATACACAGTGAACCCTTGTGGTCAACTTAAGTTTTAACCCTTTGAAACCTGAGCAAAGTGGTTTGATTTCTTTCAAAAACATGGAAGAGGACAATAAGCAATTAAAGAAAAAATGACCCAGAAATGAGCAAGAAATTGGTAAAAAGAAAAGGAAAATAACATGAAAAGAAAGTTTGAAAAAAGGAGAAAATGACCTGGAAGACGTACTTAATTCTTTTACAGAATTTCAAAAATATCACTTTAATAATTATGAATATAGCTTTTTTCCCCCAGCTTTTTTCTTTTTTTCCCCTTGACATTTTCTAGCTTTTTAAGAAATAGTTACTACTAATTTCTTGCAAATTGGGGAACATTTCTTACCAAGTTGCTCATTGCCTTCTTTCCCATGTTTCTGAAAGACATTGCACCAATTTGCTAAAAAAGGGTTAGGGTTTAAAAAAACCCAAAACAAAACAAAAAAAGCAGCGAAAGAAAAGTGATGTTGCTTCAGGTTATAATGGGTTAAAATCCAAGAGGTCTGAGGACCTTCACATTGTACGCTTTTGGTGAAAACTCATTTGTTTCATACAGTCTATAAAAGCAGCATATATCCTATTTTCTTTGCTTTATGGTAGCTTTTAGCTAAGTGGGCATTTTTAAGCAACAAGGCTTCATTCTGCCCGCCTCGGCTCCCCCCACGCTCCACCTCTTTGCCCATTGTTGCATTAACCGTATTTTAAGATAGTGACGGTCTGGAGCCTTCCAATGAGCTTCAAAAAGGCTCTTCAGAAATCTATATGTGACACCACGCTGACTATGTCCATTAATTATAAAGCCTGTGGTTGCATCATGTCTTACCGCAGAGAGTCGTTGAAGCCCTCCACTCCGTACTTGGTAACGCAGTATGGGCCGCCGAATGGGGTGACTCGCCCAAACACACTGGAGACGTTCACCACTCTGCCTCTGGCCTTCTTGATGAGAGGGAGGACGCTCAGTGTTACGTCGATTAGACCGCACAGATTGACAGCTAGCATGCTCTTGTAGTCGTCTATGGTGAGCCAGTCAGTGGGACCAGACGGCTGAGCGACTCCAGCATTGTTTACCAGGGCCCACAGACCTGGAGCAACACAACAGGATAATAAACACAAGGAGATTTAAGTGTTAATACCCACAGACATGGACCTGTACAACACCAAAAAGTGATATCACTGCTTCGGGCTATGTGTAACTTGTTATGTTAAGTCCTAAAACTTGAGTTTGAGCATTACTTTGACGCCACTAAAATTACGGCCTCTTTCTATTAAGAACTTAAAAGTCACTAGGCTCGTTTGTGATTGCTTGTCGTGACTGCAGACAGTGAAAACATAAAGTTATGATAAAACTGTTATTACTGCCCTGTGGCTGTATGCCTCTGCAAACCGGCAAGTTGCAGTTACAGCTTACATCCATGTTTGTGAAAATATGGATGCTTCACACGCATCTTCAACCCAGCAGCACAGAAGATCTGTGCAGTCAGCCCAGACTAAAGGTGGGCACTCCTCAGTTATGGCTAAAAAAATGTTTTGTGAGGTCACGGTGATTTTGACCTTTGACCTTCAATCAACAAATTCTTTTAAGTTCATCTTGAGTCCAAGTGGACGTTGTGCGCCAGATTTTAGGTGTTATTAAGATATCACATTCAGGAGAATGAGATGGATGAGGTAACAATGACCTTGACCTTTGACCACAAAAATCTAATCAGTTCCTCCTTGGATCCAAGCGGAAGTGCCAAATTTGACGAAATTCCCTCAAGACCTTCTTGAGATATGGCATTTACAAGAATGATACAAACACAAGATCACAGTGACCTTGACCTTTGACCACAAAAATATAACCAGTTCATTGTTAAATCCAAGTGGACATTTGTGCCAAATTTAAAGAAATCCCGTAAAGGCATTTCTGAGATATCACGTTTACGAGAATGGGACTGACTGACAACCTGAAAACATAATGTCTCTGGTGACGCTATCGCTGGAGCAGAGGCTTAAAAAAATAAGAAACATCACCACTAGTTAACATGATCACAGGTTAATCGTAAACACTGGAACATAACACCCCTGTGAAACCATAAAAAGTAATTTTCACGCTTTGTTTTTTTTGTACTGATCAAATGAAAGAGATAGGGCTTTAATTTGTGAGCTTTCAGTGTGCTGGTAGGTGGATATTATCACCTTTGAAGAAAGTCAGGCTAGCTGTTTCACACTGTTTCCAGTCTTTATGCTAAGCTAAGCTAACTGGCTGCTGCGAGAGGTATTGATCTTCTCTAACTCTTGGCAAGACAGCTAATAAGTGTATTTCTGAAAACATCAAACTGTTCCTTTAAAGGCTGAGAAATTTCTTTAAAATGCCTGATCAATACTACCCAGTTTCCTGACACATGAAAGTTGTTGATTCACCTAAAATTCAACAACTGTTTTGAAATCTCATGAGATAAACATAAGCGTCAATGTAAAGTGACCCTTTAAAATGAGCTCCTCAAAGCCACTCACCCTTGTGTCCAACCAGAGTCTGGATAAGAGCTGCTGCTCGGCTGACACTCACAGAGTCTGTGACGTCCAGGTGAACTGTCGTCAGCCTGTCGGAGGTGATCTTCCTCAGCTCGTCCTCACCCTCCTTGGTGTAACAACCTGCAATCACACTGAAGCCCTGCGAGTCCAGGTGTCTTGCAAGGAGATTTCCAAACCCTGTGTCACAGCCAGTGATGTAGACATATTTATCTTCCTTGTGGAGCACTCTTTTTCTTTCCTTGTACCAACGATAGATGAGCCAGGAAGCCACCAGTCCAGGGATATACAAGTACATTATTTCTAAGGCAAAGAGAAACCACATGATTATACTGGTTAGAGATGAACAGTTTCCTAAAAAGCAGACAAGGACTTTTATGCTTGTCATTATTATCTGTCTTATATTGGCTATAATGTTACAATAACCAATGTTTATATTTAACATGGCCAAAGTTTTAAATAACGAAGTAAATGTACATAAAAAGGAATAGCTGTGAGTAAAAACCCCAGGTTTCAGACTGTTCTCAATTGATTAATTCCAACATTTTTTTCTACTTTCAAGAAAAGCCGATGTCAGCTCTTGACAGATTTCTTTATATGGCCATATTGGCTCTAATTGAAATGTTCACAAAAGACAGTTTGAGATATTTGTTATGTATTAACATGTCTCCTTGTTGTATTCGTATTTTATTGGACCTCAGTTGGACCTCCAGTACTGTTGAGCAGTACTCTTTTTTGGAGCTTTTGATTGTTACACCCAATCCTCTTCTGCAGATAGTTTTTCTGTTGTTTAAGTAATCTGAGTCCGAGATTTTGATCTAAATTTTAAGTCGTCTTGGATAAGGACTCCTAAAAGCAGTTTGATAAAACGTAAACACATAAAGAACCCTTAAAGTGCAAGTGTTATGTCAGCTACTGTTTCCTTAGTCAAGAATGATCTAATATTTTGTTAGACAGTCTGAGGCCTTCATTAGTGCTACAATACTTTCAAATAAATCCCCATCCTCAAAAACACTGCACTGGCAACTTATTATCTACAAACCGATGGCATTTTACAGCCTCAACCATTTAAGTCTACTTTTAACCCTGACTCTAATTCTGCTGAGGAAAGTTTAAACATGAAACTGAGACGTGGCAAAACCTGTTTCTCTCTCTGGGTGGATTTAAATGCCTCTATGAATAACTAAGTATGATTCATGGAGGCACATTTTTATGGGATGAGTCTTTTGTTTGCACTCCTCCTGTAAACGTGATCCCTCGTTATTTTACATTTTCCCAGGGCCCCAGCTGACAACTGCAAATAGCTTGTTTTCAGTTCAGCATACCAAAACATGATAGTGAACTTCACTATCATAGAAGACAAAAGAAAAACTAAGAAATACTAACACTTAAGAAACTGAAACCAGTGATTCAGCGAATCTAAAACGATCAGCTGATTATGAAAGGAATTTTCTGTCTATTGATTGTTATTGCTTATTCAGTTAATCAACTGATCTTTGAGATATATAATGATAAACACATACATTAATGTATATTGTAATGTATTAATATATAATTTTCAATGACCAATAGTAAAAAACTCAGAGACATTTTAGTTTACTTTAATGCTATAAGACAAAGTAAAGCAGCAAATCTTTCCTAGATTCTTAAATAGTTGGAACTTGGCCATGTTTTGTGTTTTTGCTTGAAAAAAAAAAAGAATTACAAAAACTGATTAATCGAAAATGCTTGCCAAATAATTTTGACAGGACTTCTATTTGAAAAGCCATAGAATATAAAATGACACTTCACCATGTGGACGAAGACACAGAGGACTGGTTTAACTAGTTGAACATCTCAAATGCATAAAAAGAGGAGAAACTTACCTGTGTATTTTCAGCGGTGAGTGAATGAATCAGTCTCGCATTGCGGAGCAGCACGTTGTCAATCTTGACGAGACACACAGAGATCGTGGAGGAAGATACTAAGTGTTCTGATTTTCTTTTCTCACTTCATTTGGTGTCATTTTACTATAACTTCCGGGGAGCTCACCTACACTTTTTCATGGAAATGATGAGTGAATAGTGACATCTGCTGGAGGCTGCATGAGAATGATGGATAGATAGATATATAGATAGATAGAGAGATAGATTGAAAGATAGATGGATAGATAGATAGATAGATAAATATGTTTCCATATTTATAGCTGCATCAAAACATGATATGTCTCCACAATAGCTTCTTATGTGTTTTACTTTTTTTTTTTAAACATTACAAATTCACAAAAGGTGCATTAAGGCTTGTTCTTACAGCTGCATAATTAATGTTTTTCTAAACTTTAAAAAGTGAAAATTCTCCTTAAAAATCTCCTAATTTGAATAACAATACTAAATGTCACACAGACCTACTTTAAAAATAAATGAATAAAAAAGTCCAATTGCGTCATTAAAATGTCTTTAAATTACATATAATCCCTCTCCCCCACTAAACCCAAAAATCTTTGAATATGCAGATATTCATATTCAGATGACACATTTGTAGAGTTTAATAAGCTTTCTCCTTATGCCTTTTAATGTTGTTTGGCCACCTTTTACCACATGGCTCAAGGCTGACACCCAAAAAAGGAGGCTACTCACCTGTGCCAATTCTTGTGGTCATGTTTTCAATGTACAGTATGTTTATCTTTGCAGTGAAGCTGCTGATAGAAATGATTGCAGATGCAGACGAAACACGGTGAATACATTTTACAGAATGATTTATTTTGTATCACAGTGAGGACAAATAAAAACTGTCACTGGGATCATCTACAACATGCCTATATAGATTAAATTCCTGCTGATGAGACATCAATGAATAAACCTCTTATTTTGTAACACAGTCTTAACACTCCTCATAATCTTGTTATAATAAATCTTGTTCATCACTTTTAGAAAAATACCACTCATATTTTTCAGTTTAGTAGCTGTTTCTTTGATCCTTAAGTGCAGGAAGAAGCCCAAGGACAATAAAGTCCGACACAAATGACGGGAGGTAGGACAGGGGGATCCAAAACAACTTGGCATCCCAGCCTGCACCGTAACGTGTGCGTGGGAAACGAGCTGTCAGTGCGAGCTCCATACACCTGGTCACCTTAGAGAGATCTGGACTGCACAAGATGGCCATGGACAACCCCTGAGCTTTCAAATCTGACAAGGGGAACAGCAGAGGAGTCATTCAGAGGAGTATTTATTTGACGCTATTTGTTGCTGAATATCATCAACTCACATTCATCAAAATATGCGTCTCCATAGGAGTCTTTGACATCTTGAGGGAGGCGGGTCCACAGCCTCCTCAGGTCAGCTTCAATACCATCCAGGCTGGTAACAGCTGTCTTGAAGAAACCAGGCTCGATGATGCTCACTTGTATGCCAAAGGGCCGCATGTCCCTCCTGTGCACAAGCAGAAGATTATGTTTCCTACGTGCAGCTGGAGAGCTTTTTATTGAGTTTTTTTACTTTGAAAATAGCCTTACATCATGTCAATACTGAAAAACTTTTAGTCTTTTGCAAATGAGAATGTTTAAAGGCAACTAGCTATGCTGAAGTACAATATTTCTATTTCATGCTGCTTCTTCCCACTACCTGAGGCTGTCGGAGAAGGCCTCCACTCCCCATTTGGACAGGCAGTATCCTCCACCAGTCATAGACAGTCTGCCCATAATACTGGCCACATTAACCACCCTGCCTTGGGACTTTTTCAGCAGGGGCAGAAACTGGATTGTCACGTCAATGAGGCCTATCAGATTCACATCCAAAACCTTCTTGAAGTCCTCCAACTGCATCCATTCTGTTGGACCGATGGGTATCGACCTGCCGGCATTATTCACCAGACCCCACAGACCTGCAGAGGAAAGAGGCAGGAACATTACAAGCAGATATTGAAGTTTTGGATTTTTCTGTACTTCAGATTCATGTTTGAGAAATGTTAATGTGTCCTTGGTGTTACAAAATGCAGACTATATGAGGTAAGTATCTTCTCCCTACTCTTTAAAAAAAAAAAACATGTTAAACATCAGTAGGAGGATGATGAGTTGATGATGGGATGGTCCAGGTTGCCTTTATCTCTCCCAGTGCCTCACTGTGACTGGCACCCTATCAGTGTGTACCCCCTGCCGCTGTCCGCCCGCCTCACCTCGCTCTCCGACCTCTTTGCTCACAAACTCCACCGCTCTCCTGATGCTGGTACTGTCTGTAACATCCAGCAGGAGGGTCTTCAGTCTGGAGGAGGTCGCTGCTGCCAAATCTGCTGCTCCTCTCTCTGTGAGACATGCAGCTATGACGTGGAAGCCTTTTCCATCCAGCTGCCGAGCCAGCAGATTCCCGAAGCCGCTGTCACAGCCTGTGATGAACACATGCTTCTGGTTGAAGCCATCAACCTTGTAGGAATCTCTGATGTACCAGCGGATGCTAGCGAGAGCAGCCAGAAGTAAAACACAGGATAAGGCCGGGTGTGACAGGATTACCTAAAACACACAATCCACTGATTTAACTTCATGCCTTTATGTAGCTGTGACCAACAGCTCTATTTCTCACTTTCTGTTTGGTCGGTCTACAAATAAATTTGCCCATCCTTTGCTGGCCACCTCTTTTAACCCTAGGAGGGTGAAATTTTGCATGGAGGTCTAGTGTGTGTGTGCATAAATGTATGTGGTTGCAGCTAATGCAAATTTGCAGTTGTTTCTTCCAAATATTTCCAACACATTCCATGTAAAAAGTAAATACAAATGGTGGAAATAGAAATAAATGTTTATGCATGGATGGGTGGATGGATGGATGGATGGATGGATGGATGGATGGATGGATGCGTGGATGGATGCGTGGATGGATATTTATGCAATTATTGCAAACAACAAAAAAGTCTCCTTACCTCCAATAAATATGTTGTCAGACTGTCGGTTGACTCCTGTTTGGAGAAACTTGACATGTATTTCTGCAGTTCAAAACATGTAAGATCGCACACACAGAAGTATGGCAGATTAACACTGAAATACACCATGTCCATCTATTTGGCAACAACATGTGCCATATTAACATTATTAAATAATAACTTTCAATTCCACTCTGCCCTCATTAACCCTTATTCTTATTGAGAATAAGATAAGAAAACCTGCCTTCCACAGAGGCCTCAAAAGGCCCCATAATCATTGCGAGTAAGTAAAAGAAACTTAACCTCCCAGTTTAACTTGAACAAATCCCCCTTCACATGATCCTCTTTCAGACACATAGGTCAAAATGTGCTTGGTGCATATTCAGAATAATAAATGTGTTTAACCACAGATAATATCTGCTTCAGCACCACCTAGTGTGTTAATATGGCCATGGCAGTATAGATTATATAATATTTTACCTAAAAGCGGGGTTTGTATGTCTACTTTGAAAATATATATATTTTTAACTATAATAGAGTAAATTCAAAGCCTTCATATCAACAGATTGATTGTGAATTCCTTCCACAATAACACCATAACATAATAATGTTAATAATGTATGATGCACCAAAAGAGGTACTGAGTCTAAATAAAATCAGCTTGGTTTCACCTATTTGAGAGAAATGTGATTATACAAAATCTTAATTACAAAAGAGTTGCATTCATCCACACACATAGATCTGGTGTGATTGTTGAAGTATCTGAATCTAGAATCTAGAAAATATTTTTTTTGGTTGTTTGTTTATGGCGAACTGATCCTTTAATGCAATTATTTTCACTACAGCCACCAGATGGCATCAGATCTCATTCAGCTGGTTTGTGTAAAAGTAATAAATAGTTCAGTTAGTCAACTGCTGTCAAGTGTCCGTTCCTTAATTTTCAGTCAAATAAATAAAAAATAATAATAATTATATTATTAACTGAAGAATGATAATTACATTATATTGAATAATAATTATATTTAATATCCTGATTCCATCTGGATGCTCTTACACTAATATACATTATTATTTTGTGATAAATGTAAAATAATAAAGCAAACATACCATGGCTACAGCTCTTTGGATGAAGATGAAGACAATGACATGCTATATCTCAAAGTATTTATTTAAAAAAACATACCGGTAGGATGGCTTGCAGGAGGCTGAACTTCACACACCCTGAAACTACACCGGCTATCTCGACTACGGACCAATCACAGTCAAGCATTGTTCAGCATCCAATAGGGATTTTTTTTTTTTTTAATCTCATAGGCAAGGCAAGTTTATTTATACAGCACATTCAGCAGCAAGGAAATTCAAAGTGCTTTACATAAAATATCAAAAAGATTGAGATAAAGTGCAAAAGAAACACAAAAGGAAGGGACATCTAAATACTGTTGAAAAGGGTATTTAATGATCCAAAAGAATAGTTAACAAAAACAAACTTAAAGAGAATAAAACAGGTTTAAAATGCAAGAGTAAACACTGAAAGAAACTGATTATTGTTTGATTTATAAAAAGGCAAACAGAACTGTGAGTTGCCACAGACGGCAGTTTTCTGGGAGTTTGTTTCAAATATGTGGTGCATAAAAACTTGACGCTGATTCTCCATGTTTAGGCTCGGCTTTAGAAACACAGAGCAGACCTGTACCAGAGGGTTGAGGCCTGGATGGTTCATAATGTTGCAGTACTTTGGCCCTAAACCATACAGTGTATTATACACCAACAGTACTACATTGAAATTAATTCTTTGGCAGACAGGAAGCCAGTGAAAGGCTGCACACCAAATCAGGCGTTGCAGGAATAAGCTTCAGGGGTGTGTGGCAGTATGGGAGTGTCCCTAAATGACCCATCTCTGGGCGAGTGGAGGATGGAGACAAAGACAATCTCTCCATCTCAGCAACTGATAATTTATCTTCAGAAAGTTTGTTTATGTGGGCTTACAAGTTGTGTAGAATTCCTTTTGATTATCATTACTGCTGTATCTTTACAAAAGACAGGTTAACACACACAAACAAAGCAAGTGCTCTCTTTTTTTGTGGGGTTGTACACCCAAGCTGTTAATATGTGCTTTATGTCTTTTACTCACTATAATATTTAACCACAGAATCAGATTATATGTCTTGTTCCCCTGGACTGCAGGCTTCTCCCCTGACCCCCTGCGGCCCCACCGCTGCAGTTTAGATGCAGTACCCATATACAAATGAATGGAAATAGTGGCATTTCATTTCAATGCCGGATTTGGTGTGAGTTCAGCTTAAAGGACTCAGGTTGACTGATTTGATCCGCTCTATGGATCTTCGTGAGAACTAGAGCAACAGCATTGTGAATCAGCAACAACTGTCGAATAGATTTCTCTAGACCTGTAAAGACATCGTTACAGTAGTTGATTGTGATAGTAGGCTGACGTTTAATTGTTTTAATGTGTCTATTAAAATTCAGGGCTGAGTCTTTGACTATACCAAGATTTCTGGTTTGGTCTGTGGTCTTTAACATTACTGATACTCCAGACTGGTGGTTATATGGGTACACTTCCATTTACTGGCAAAGATTTTAAACTCTATGTTTGCACTAGCAAATATGTCTGCTAGTCTCTGGCTGCTCTCAGTATATGCATCACAGCAGAAGCTGCTCTGCTTGTCGGGCTCGACATACCTGTTATATGTTTACTGTGATTACATAGTTCTCATTGTTTCAGATCAGTAGCAGCTGTTTGCCATGGTCTAATCCTGTGGTTTATCACAGGCTCTTTAGTTCTGGAAGGACTCTGTTTGCGACTGGTGGGGCACTTTCGAACAATCTTCTTGATCTGATGGCTCATCCTGGACCAAAATACGGCTTGCATAATGGACTCAAGTGTCTTGTGGTCACTCTCTTCAAGGACATACGTAGACAAATAGGTTTGCTTCCAAACAAAATGGCATAAAATCTGAGCATAGCTGACTTCACTGTGAGTTAGCACTTTAGATGCATGACTAATAAGCTTGGCCTCTTGTAGTAGTACTACGCCTAGCCTGTACTTGGACGCATGGACTTACAGCCAGAGCTCTCTGTTGGAGTGAAAATACAGTATGTTAGGGCTGGACCTGGCTCTGCTGTGATTAGCCCTTTCATTTTTCTGAATCCTGCATCATGTTTAGCACTCCATTTGAATTCACTGGACTCTTTTAACAGGTGTGACGGTGCCCAAAGTTGCCAAACTCAGTGGCACAGATTGTGCTCTTCCACGGGTTGAGTTTAACTCCTCGCTCTCTAGTGAGCAGCAGAATTGCAGGGAGGCTGTGTTGTGTTCTTCACTGTTTCTGCCATAGATTAGGACATTGTCGCTGTGACTCCCTGTAGACCTTCATAAGTCTCATCCACTTTCATTGAAACTTGTCTTGGGCAGATTTCACCTCAAATGGTAGGCAGAGAAATATGATCTCTCCTAACACAATGTTGAATTTTGTCAACTTGGATGACTCCTCTGTGAGTTTTATTGCCCAGTAGCATGACCTTGCATCTTTGATTCTGAGGTAGCAGGCCCCTGCCAATTTAGGTATGATATTTTCAAGGGTAGGTAGAGAGTATTGCGTTCATTTAATGACATTGTACATATTTTTGTGGTTGAGACACACTCTCAGCTTGCTTGTGTGTTGCCTTTCTGCTGCTGTCGTTGAACTGCCCCTTTCACTGGTTTCAGTGGCTTTCACAATGATCTGTTATTATTCCATGTTCAGGAGCTTATCTTTTAGGCAGTTATGCAAGACTAGGGAAATGCTCCTCTGTGGCTGGACCACAGGTATGGCCTTAGGGTCTATGTGAACTGCACATTCACCAAGTAACAGTCCTATTCCTGTGAAGACATCAGCAAACTCATCCATAATTGGTACCTCAGATTTGCCGGCTATGCACAATATGAGTTTAATAAGTCCAAAGTATAGACATGCAAAATTGTTCAATTTGTTGCATATCTTGCACTGCCATCCTTTGGCTAGGCAGCTGTCTTTTACTCCACTATCTTGTTCCAATAGACACTAGCCACATGCTTTTTGTCTTCATCTGTCCATCTGTAAGATGTTATCTGGGTTTCTTTTTTTCCTGTCGTGGCACGCTTTACAAGCTGCATTCTTTGACAGCAGCAAATCGATGTCAGGAATAGTCTCTGCTCATATGGTCTAGTGTTGCCACCAGCTTAAGTTTTAGGTTGTTTTTCTGTTGTGTCATGAGACCTCACAACTTCTGATTTATCTAAAAATTAGTCTGGAACCAACATGCAGTAACTTCTCTGTCACACTAGGTGAGTGAATCTCAAAGAACACACAGTCTCTTATCATCTCTTCACTGTTAGCAGAATTACATTCTTTCACAAGCAGTCCATATCTGTCACAAACAGGGCTCGCTTACTCCATGTACTTTTTAGTGGAAAATACGATTAATTTTATTAATATTTTATTCAATGCATAACAATAACAACGGCAGATGGACTTACAATTTACCCAAAAGGTAAAGGTAAAATGATTTGGATGAGTTTTGAGCAGATTCTTTACTATGAATATCGCATCAAAGATTAATTTTCCTGATATTTTCAGAGAACTTTTTATATGATTCTCTGTCTGCATTATATATATATATATATATATATATATATATATATATATATATATATATATACATAACAATCAAACATACTTAACAGGCTTTTTTTGCAAAAACAATCTATGTCTATGTAAGTTTTTTTTCAAATCCCTTAAGATTGAAAAAGCCTAACAGACAACACCATCACTACATGAGCCCTTGTTTTGATGACTGCATTTCACGTTTACCTCAAATGCAAAAACACACCTCAGCCTAAAGGCCACAGACTGTTCTGTGTATTTAATATTGAAGGGATATCATCATCAAAAATCTAAGAGTGGGTTTAATCAGAGGCAGATGAGCCAAAGTCCATCAGGAACGAAATAAATGTTGAGTAAGTTGTGACACTGTGTTCAAACTCATCGTGACTCAAGTAAAAGAAGACAAAGCCATTATATGTCATGTGTTTAAGTAGATTTTATAATTAACAGGGCAGATATGATAATACCTGGACTAAAGGAATAATGAAAAGCATAACATGTTTTTTTGGCACACTTTTGTGTATATGATGCTATCAGTGCTGTAATCCTTCATGTACAAACATTTATTGCAGTAAAAGTAAGATCATTGATCTTGCAGTTAGCCCATTTTTTTTATTAAACAAATGATTTGACAGAAGCTAAAGAGAAGATACTTTTGGTGTTACTTCCGGGAGAATTGTACGAAAAATAATATCAGCGATGCAGCTTGGCATATACGACACAGGCAACCAGAAGAACTTTGCGTCCCATCCAGGAGAGTAGCGAGTACGAGGATGAACAGCAGAGATGGCGTGCTCCATGCAGCCAACCACCTTCATCAGGTCGCCGTCTGTTATCATCGCGAACCTTTGATCCAAAATTTTGAGAGCTGAAAGAGAACCATTTCACACATGAACATTTATATACAGGTCTGTAATTAGTAAATATAATATATGATAATTTCAGGACGTTTTTTGGAAAGAGCTGTGTAATTTGGCGCTGATTATTGGTAAAGTCAAGACAAGGTTTATTTATACTCTACAAAATAATGACTCACCACGAAACACTTGTCAGTGTGCAGCTGAAGCAGCAAAATGCTTTATGTCTACATGTGAACATACAGTTTAAGATACATGAAAAATAATGAAAGTATTTTCTCTTAATTTAACACCAAATTACACACAGTTCTTTACCATAGATGAAGCATTACCTATAACTGATGCAGAATCACAATCTTTTATAAACTGTTATACATTATCTTTTAATCAAATGACTTATTCATGATAGAATTGAATGTGCAAGTTTTTTCTGTGCCACCAGTGGGCACCAGATCCTTAGCAAACATGAGAAAGAGTAAGAAAACCAGTAGCATACTTCAGGTTTATTTTTGTCAGCTCAAAAAATATCTCCTAGATCTGACCATTTCTCTCAGTTAAAAAAATATGGAAACTGAAGTGTGTGTTGTGTTGGGTTCACACTCAGAGAATACCAAAAACTCTGGTTTTATGGTTCTGAACTTTTACTCGTGCAACTAGTGGGAAAATATACACGAGTAACAGTCGTCTCATGACTAATTACACAGCCTATTCCCTGGAAGCGAGCTGAGCCGGCCCTGTGACATCATCAACAGGTCTAATGACAGACTGATAACATTACACCACAGTGTGTACAGTATGACAAGGGCAAACTGCAAAAACCCTTCAACAAAACTTTCAAACGAAATGATCATGAGGATCTGTGGGTGATGTTTACAATGTTTACTGACAAAAAAGTTAAAGGATGCAAGACTAATGCAGTGAAACAGAACAGGGTTCGATCAGATTCAATTAGCAATTATTATTTAATGTTTATATAAGGCCTTTTATGCTTTTCTAACCACCCTGAGTGCCAGGACCTGGTTTCTTTTACACCAGAGTTTTTGGGTTAAAGTTAAGTTTTAGCATCGAGTTAGAATTCACAGAATTTAAGTAAATGTCCTTTAAGAGCGGCATTCAGTGGCGCCATTAACTGGAATGATTTTTCATACACAATCTTGACACAAATACACTTCAACTGTCTAATTGTTTGTTAGTACTCAAAAGTCTCATAGCAGAGATGCTTTGGATACTTGTGTCTGCACTATTATTTCCTTTCAAAATCATTTGTGCATTCATTACCTCCAATCTTTACTGCTATAATTACAGATGTGACGGCTGGTATTGTTTTCACCATATCAGCGTGTCAGTGTCATCATGACAAAATGTGGTCCTGGTGACACTTAATGAACAAGGAACTACTATAGAGGCTGTGTTGTTTATTTTGGCACGTGTTTATAGGTGTGTCTGTGGAGAGATTTTTGTCACGCTATAACTTTGCAACTGTGCAAGACTCAGTCACAAAACTTTAAAAGTGTATAGTTTAGATCACAATGAAATTTGAAGATGGGTGTCTAAGAAGGGCACCAGACATTATTAGGAAGTAGAGACATAAGCCATTGCCCCCCAATATTTTACTACCTATAGCTGGTAGGCTAATTTGATTGTTTTATTACCTTACTGAATTCATAACCTTGTTTAAATAAAAAAAAAAGGTACATAAAAGAAGTTCCTCATAAAGACTGTTGACATGTGGTATTAAATTAAGTGCAGCACTTCTAAATTTTCCCTAAGAGCATTCAACACAGCAATCAAAGTTATTAAACTATTAAAAATTTTTCTTCTCTTTGTAAATAAATGAATAAATGAATAGACAAAAGTCTCAGTATTGACCAAAAGGGGAAGATCATGGATCATTTTTTGGGAGATGGGCACCATTTGACAAATTCATCTTTTCTATGTTTATGAATAGTTTTTTATAAGTGTTGAGTTATAGCAATCAAAAAGTTAAGTATTATTTACTAACAATGGTGGAGTAACTCACAATCTTCCAAGAAATCAGGTCCATAGTCATCCTTCACATCCTGGGGTAATCTGTCCCAGAGCCTACGCAGGGTATTGTTCATTAACCCTGTATCGGTCACATTTGTTTTGAAGAGGCCTGGCTCAATGCATGCAACCTTTATTCCAAATGGTGCCGTATTTATACTGAAACACAAGAGACTTTCGCTGTAAATCAAGAATACACTCATGAGAATAAAAAAGTATGTGCAGCATGAAATGGTTGCGCCTTTTCTCACCGCAAACTGTCGTTGAAGGCCTCCACTCCGTACTTGGACACACAGTATGGGCCGCCGAATGGGGTGATTCGCCCAAATACGCTGGCGACGTTCACCACTCTGCCTCTGGCCTTCTTGATGAGAGGGAGGACGCTCAGTGTTACGTCGATTACACCGCACAGATTGACAGCTAGCATGCTCTTGTAGTCGTCTATGGTGAGCCAGTCAGTGGGACCAGACGGCTGACCGACTCCAGCATTGTTTACCAGGGCCCACAGACCTGGAGCAACACAACAGGATAATAAACACAACAATGCATTACACTCGTACAAAAATAATCCCTCTCCATTATCGTGTTTGCCTAAAAGTGTATGGCGATGTCTCCATCTGCAGAGACTCAGTTCTCTGCTTGTATTTTCTTTTTTTGTGGTGTTTGGGACATTTCTACATGATAACGTTTGGGCAGTGTTTGCAGCCCTCGGCAGATAACAGTGCGCAGAGTGTGAGGGCAGGAATCTATGAAAATGTAGTGACAAGAGGCTGTGTTCACAAACATTGTAAGAATCGCTCAGAGAGCTTCTAAAATTTAAAAAAAAATAAATAAATGTTGTAATTTAGAAGCTCTAAAAGTTAAAAGTCCTAGCATAGTGAGGGTGTGCTTGTGACAACCAATCACACCTTTGAAAAGACTGCATCATACCTTGCGACATGTTCAACCACACCTTCTCACTAAAGTTAAAGTTTCTGTCCCTTACTTGCTCAGAGTTGCACTGAGAATTTTCCCAAATCAGTTCTAAACTAGGACTCCTTGCTAGAATATTTTTTGGCAAAAATTAGGAGCTCTCTGAGAGTGTTCTCAGAATAATTGTGCATACGGTCACTGACGTCTCCACTGGTTGCCAGACAAACAATCTTGGAATCCATCAGCTAAAAAAAAAAAAAAGGGGGGGGGGGCTCAATGAAAGATTCAGATTATTAGTCGCAGTCCCCTGAGTCAACTGATTCTTCAGGTTGAGCAGTCTTTTTTTGGCAGTCAGTGTGCGGTGTACTTTTGGGCACATTTTAATCCCCAAATTTAGCTGTAGAGTGAGCACTTCTCAATTTCACGTTGCTCTCAGTTTCAGGCAGCTGCGAACCCAGACCCAAAGTGAGTCTGAGTGAGACAGAGGAAGCTGCCTGGAGGAAGAGAAGCTTTGTATGGACAGGCTCTGAGATGACATTATCTTCTGCGTCTGCTGGTAAATTGAAAGCAACGTAATACTTTACAGTCTCTGGCTTTTGTTTGATATCTAGCGTTGCCAAAACATGTTGCACATTTCCGATTCATCATCATTGTAGTTAGCACAGATTAACTCTGTCACCCTGAACGTCCCCGCTGAACCCCATTCAAATCCTCAAACTTTTTATGGAACAAAAAGGAACAAATTATTGTGTTGAACAGCTAAATCTGATTCAACTGACATTTAAAAAGTTAAATAGTTGTCAGAATGTGGCCGATGGGTTCCAAAAATGCATATCCTGAGATTAACATAATACCTTTTGATAAACAAACATTTAAATGAGGCCCACTCACCCTTCTGACCAACCAGAGTCTGGATAAGAGCTGCTGCTTTGCTGACACTCTCTGAGTCGGTGACATCCAGGTGAACAGTCGTCAGCCTGTCGGAGGTGATCTTCTTCAGCTCATCCTCACCTTTCTCAGTGTAACAACCTGCAATCACACTAAAGCCCAGCGTGTCCAGGTGTCTCACGAGGAGATGACCAAACCCGGTGTCACAGCCAGTGATGTAGACATATTTGTCTTCCTTGTTGGTGACTCTTTCTTTTTCCTTGTACCAGCGATAGGCGAGCCAATAAGCCAGCAGTCCGAGGATATACAAGTACATTATTTCCAGAGATGAATGGTTTCCTAAAAACCATATTGTCAGTTAGGTAAAGAAATAACTCGCAACGACACCATATCGATTTATAATGTTATACTGGCTCCAAAAGAAGTAAATGTTCTAGGGTTGCAAGATAATAGTTTTTTTGCCAATATAAAACAACTAATTTAGCCGATAATCGATGTTGATATTGATGTATCCACTTTTTTATCCCTAACTAGTTTAAGTGATCATCATATCTCTTTTATTGTGGAATTAACATCACATTATGCACACTCTCTTCACGATGGTCCGCCAGTAGATGGAGACAACAAATTAAATGCTTTTCAATGTATGCAATATTCATTCTTTGTGAAAAATGAGAAAAATACTTCAATTTAGGGTTGATGTTTTTTGTACATGTTCACTTTATCCATTAAAATAAATAAAAACATTGTGTGTGATATTGGCAGAAATCAGCATGTTGGCTGATACAGACATATTTCATTTCTAAGCCAATATCGGCCAATACAAATTATGTGCTATTTATAAAATTGCATCCCTTAAATGTTTTATTTTTTAGTTTTTTGGAGCTCAGTTGGACTTCAAGTTCTCTGGAGAATTTTAACATTTAGTTGGTAAAAACAATCTCAACACCAGACCTATGTAGCTGCTTTTCTGGTCCTTTTGATTGCAACACACAAAGGAGTTTGCCTGGCTGTTAACACAGTCTGAGATTTTCATCTACATGTTTAGGTCGACATGGATGAGAAATCCTAAAAGCAGTTAGATCAAATAAAAGAATCTAACATCTTAAATTCCTTGACATCTGAGCAAACTTCATCAATAGATAAAGATTGTGTGATATGATTAAAAGTTCCAGAGCAGCGACTCAGTGACCCTTAAATTGAACTTACATAGTGAACCTAAATTACTATTTCAGTCCTACAGTAGTTTCCAATATATCTCAAAACAAACAACCACTACAGTGGCTGAATTTAATTCTGCTGTGGAAAGTTTAAACATGTAACTCAGACATGATGAAACCTGTTTGTCTGGCTTTAGGAATGACTCTTGGTTTGATTCACTATGGAGGCACCTTTTTGTACGGATGCCAAGATCCTTAAGAGGGGTGAACATGTAGATCAGAGGCATATAACGATCCAAAGAGTGGTATGCTGCTCGTTCCCCATCAGTGCCAATTTTGTTTGCACACTCTGTGCGAGCGTCTGATGAGGGTGATGCTGGCACATACCGTCATTGGGCATGATGACTTTTAAAGTCCCTGATAACCTCTGTAGTCTCATTTAACCTCTTGTTAGCAACCACCTTATTTAAGACTCATAAATGCATTAAAATCCACAAGTGGGTTATTTTCCTGACATATTTTATGTCTTAGAATGAAACATGAAAATCTCTTGATCTTGTCTTTACCACAGATGTTATTTAAGGCATTTAACAAAAACAAAACAGAAAAAAACCCAGTGACTTCAAAACAAGACAGCCAGAAGACAACTAATTTCCAGGTTTCTCCATATTCTTCATCATGGCCAAAGGAATTTAACTTAAAACAACTTAAAGGAGTGAGTGCATATTATTCTTGGCCAAATAGCTGGCTGCCACATTAAAACACTAATAATCATGATCTATAGACAACAGAGTAGCCCTGTGCCCCTCTTTTGAAATATTTTTTCATGCCTATGTTCTGTGCAAAAAAAAGAAATGTATAGGTCCAGTGTGTAGGATTAAGAGGCATGTATATTTGCGAATACATTTGGTATAGGGTCGCAGGATGAGGCCTGCCCAGGACATAAGCTGTCCCTCGCCCAGTGTCAGCTGGGATAAACTGTAGACTGCCTTTTATGTTATTGTTGAATCACTATTGTCTCACTAACCTTTTTTCAAAATGTCTGATCCAATTTTCAATAAATATCAGGTGTTTAATCAACATCAATTGAAGGAGGTTTTTCTATTTTCTTTTATCTGGGCTTTGACTCAATGAATCTTGAAATATTAATGGATTATATGTTACATTATGTGTTGCAAAGTCATTTTCTGTCAGTTGACTATTCAATTAATCAACCGATCTTTGAACTCTATAATAATAATTTTTAAAAAAGCCAAAACATTACACGTAAAGGTCAGTGCAAGACTTAACTTACACTTAACATATTGGCCAGATGAACACCGGCTGAATGTTGAATATAATGCATATGAGGGCTGATTATTTTCTCGATTAATAGGATAAGTATTTATCATAATACTGTGGAAAAAGCCCTTTACATTAGCCTATTTGCCCCTGACAGACAGTTTAAAGTCAAGTCTTGTCTCCTAAAAGTTACTTTTATTTACAACTAACTTGAAACAGCAATCAAAACAATGAAATCACACCCCCCCCAAAATTCTTTTATGCCTAACACTTCAATCTGACAGTCAGGTCACAAACCCTCCATCACCCCAAAAACACACACCTGTGTCTCCACTAAACAAATGTAGCATTTAACTAACTAAAAGAAAAAATTAATCTGATTATAATCCAGGCACTGTCACATAAGTACAACCCAATTTAGTGATATAAAAACGTAACTTCTAAGAGGCAGGGGTTTTTTTTTTTTTTTTTTTTGTATCTTAAACAATATTCATTAATTATTTTCTCGCGCCATAATTTCAAATGCTAGATGATAACATGGATGGACGGAGAGTCCATATTATCCATATGATTCTACTTTTAGGTTTTACTTTACATTTCTTTAAAGAATACAAAAGAGCGAAACTGACCTGTTTTTGACTCAGTGTCGCACTGAGGAGCCGCCGGACGGGATTTGTCAGGACAGAAAACGAGACGGTGGTAATGACAAGGCTTTTAAAAACAATGTTTCCTTCTGCTTATATGCGTAACTTCCGGGAAACTGTCCTCCGACAACCTTTTTTTCAGGGTAAGAGCAGGTTAAGATCTCTGGTTATGATGTGTTAAGAGAGACATCTGCTGGAGGCTGCATGATAATGGCAGATAGATCTGTAGCTCATATGTGCATTTATACGTTTGTATATATTCATTGCAGGCATTGACACATATTCATGTTTTTGTAGAATATATTTGTTATGTGTTTTAACTTAAAAGAATAATTCTCTGTATTCAATTCAATTCAATTTGCTCTATTGGCATGACTGTTTGTAAAACAATATTGCCAAAGCCTCAGATACAATTAAATGGTGATATAATTAAATGCAAATAAATAAATAAATAAATAAATAATGATATTCAAATAAACAGCAATTGGATAAAAAAATAGATGCACAAATAAAAAGAGCAAGAACATTTTGAGTTTTTGTATGTGTGTGTTTATGTTAAAAAAAATCTACTGCTTTCCCAGCTAGCATGTAACACTCCCACAACATTTGCTTACATTGCAGTAATGTTTAAAAAAAATTAAATGTAATGTTCAAAGAGCGTTTTAAGGATTTTTATTATTTCAAATAATGTTCCTGTAAGGTTAAATGCTAACTAAGACGTAACGTTTTAACTGCAACATTCTGAGGATGTTTAGTTGATGTTGAGAAGTGACAGATGTTGTTATATAAAGCATTGCCACAATGTTACATGAGAACAAAGGAAGAACATTTTCAAAGCAAAATTCAGAAAATGTTTTCAGGATGTTATTGAGGCCTGAAATTACAGAACATTTTTTATTTAATGTTCCTGTAATGTGAAATGATAACGAAAAAACCCAAACATATTTAACATTTTGATGATGTTTACAGAGAATGTAAAGTTACTAACTTTAAGAAGAACATTCCAGGAACTGAAAGAAAACTTGCCTCTGAAAATGTTATTAAAATGCTGCATTTACCATTACCATTATCAGAACATTTTTAGAACCAAAAGTTGCTAACTGGGTTGAACAGTCGTCAGTAAGATCACCTGACGCACCTGACAGGAGGAGAAATCAAACACACCTGCATGGAAAGGATCCACCTCCCTCAGGTGCAATCACTTTGGTTAATTAGAGGCAATATATGCTGCCCTTCTCTTTATGTTC
Organism: Plectropomus leopardus; assembly: GCF_008729295.1. Classification (NCBI taxonomy): domain Eukaryota; kingdom Metazoa; phylum Chordata; class Actinopteri; order Perciformes; family Serranidae; genus Plectropomus; species Plectropomus leopardus. The sequence continues at coordinate 17,555,464 of NC_056472.1, read as the reverse complement.
ATCCCTTTGTACAGCAGCTACGATGTGTGTGTGTGTGTGTGTGTGTGTGTGTGTGTGTGTGTGTGTGTGTGTGTGTGTGTGTGTGTGTGTGTGTGTGTGTGTGTGTGTGTGTGTGTGTGTGTGTGTCACACAAGTTTGTTTCCCTTAATACTTTGATTCACCTTGTAACTGCACAACTTTAGTCGATGTCGATGAAAGGCTACTTCTGCTTCTCAACAAACAGTACGAAGTTGATTGAATTTAATTAAAAGGACCTAAGGAGTTTAACATGTTTTCAGTGTTAATGATGATAACAGCTACTAGTTGGCTTTCACAGCAGCAGATATGCAGTCACATACTTCACCTCACCTTCAAGAAAGAATGAATGGACTTCACGAGTCAGACACACCCTCTCTGTCTGTTTGCTTGCAGTGTTTTTCTGTGGTAAATGTCTCTCAGTAACTTGTCCTTACTGTTAGGATGCCAGGTAACCAGGAGACTACAGCAAGTCACTGCGCTCAGCCACAAAATAACAACACACGTAGCCACAACATGTCGTTTTTACACTTTTTGTACAGATACACCGAAGGCCAAAGTATACATATACTTTGATAAACTTGATTTTCTTGACTTTTCTTCACCTATATTTGCATGCAGATGTTCGTGCAGGCTTCTTCATGCAGATAACCATCAAAGTCAGTGTTTATTACTGCATGTCTCTCACCCCCTCCTTCCTGTTGTATTATCAATCACCTGTGTTGTGAATAATAACCGGCTGTAAAGAAGGAGCAAATTCCAAACTCAAGCCCTCCTGTCCTAGCGGGCATTAACCCCCGTACATATGCCTGATTGGCTTTTTAAGTGTGTCTTTATTTCCACTTATAATAAACAAAGTATTTGATATACTCATGCGTTAATACTTAACTATGAAATAAGGAAACTCCACACTGTCGGGCAGTTAAAAAGTTATTAAATAAGGCAAATGGATGATGGAACTTATGAAACACAAAATTCATTTTAGTGTATTTAGAAACTTAAATAAAAAATGAATCCTTAAACAGGTGAAATATATGGTTACAAAGTTATACCAGATTTGCATATTTGCTTGGTCACTACTTTGGTTAAATAGCTGTGTGGAGATGAATAACTTCATTAAAATTTGTAATGAATCAAAATTTCACAAATGGATTCTGATGAATTCTAGAGACTTAACAGTTCATGATATTTTAATCTGGTTATGCGTGTATTGACACCCATTTTACCTATTTTACAATGACTCATGATAACTAATAAACACATTTATACTAGAGGATGCTTTTAAGTTTTTTAAAATTCACATGTTAAAATTAAAACATTAGGTTTTTTTTTTTTTTTAAAAAAAAAAAAGACAGGTCAATAATAGTAGTAAATGAACATTAACTTGGCTTAGTGATTGAATTTTGCCTCACAAAGGCAGTCTAGCAGAGGCCATCATGCTGTCACAACTCATATCAGTCTAATGGAGGTGTAGATAATGGGAAAGGAGAGGCATAGGTGACCTGAAAATAAGATTAGTTAAGATAGGAATTTATTCTGATGAGCCTCAGTGGTGCTGGTGGATTTCTGAAGATAACAGACATTCAGTGAGAAGTCCAGGTACAGTATGTTTTTCTTTTCTTCTACCATAAGTGCTATGCTGTGCTTCTGCTCAACTAGATTTCCTCTTTAATAATTGCTGTTCTTGTGTGAGAATCTATGTACAGTAAAATAATGTTTTGTTGTTGACATTGGTAAACTAAGCTGCTCAAAGCGGAGTGTTGCTGTAGCGTTTTTTTCTCACATCTAACATCCATGCTGTTGGATCAAAACTTAATTTTTTGCACATGATAAATACATTGTATCATCCAATTGATTCACATGTGTGTCTTTATGTGGACAAAACAAGTAGTGCCTTTTTAATCAGTGTCAGTACACACAGTACGCAGCAGGTGGCAATGGTGACTTTAAACATTAAATAAATATGAACTTATTTTGATATTCCAAGTTTTTCCAAGTTGTATTTTTTTCTGGAACAATAGAAGTTGCAGGATGCAATGTATACTTGTAACCTTGTATGTCTTTTAATGTCTGGGCCCCTATTTACAAGCTTTGAATAGCTTATCAGGGTGTCCCATTTCACACATCTAATTTGACCTAAAATCATGTTTCTATTTACATTTTTTATCGACTCTGTGAATAAACTATGAAACAAAATGAATAATTGTTTTTAACTTTGTAGACTTTGTGTACTATGATGAGTTTGAAAACTTGATCGCTTGAATCTCACTGGACCATGGATCTTCTGATAAACATCCAATGACTTTTTTGTTTTTATCCTCAGTTGCCAAGAGAAGACACAGAGTTGCTTGAGTTGGGGAAGCAAACATGAAGAAATCAATCAAATTTACAACAACAGGTTCTGATAAAAGAGGTGAGTGATCTATTTTTACTGCAAAAGGGAGGCAAAACAAAAGTAGAGCTTTGTCAAAAAAAAGTCAAGAAATGAGAAATGATGGGTGACTAATTATACTTTTACCTCTTTTTTTTTTTTTTTTTTTTTTAGCAGATATTGAGAATGGGTAAGTGCAAGAATGAAATCTTCCACAATTTGTTTCAGACTACAAAATGTTTGCAGTTGTTTTGAAATATTCCAGTGGCTTACAATAATTCACACGTGTTACAGAGAAGAGAAGAAAAAAGAAAAGACACTGAGTGTTGGATACTTTCAACTGGTAAATGCTCTCTTTGCTCATATTGTTCAAAAACAGGTGGTGGCTGGGTTGTTGTAGAAAGAAACTCTGTATATTTAACGTTACTTTCATATGACAGACTCATTTGTCCAGAATGTCTCACAATAAGTGCAGTAGAAATGCTTAGAGATTGCTTTTCAGTTTTTATTAGTTTATTTATATAAAAAACACATATAAAGTACTAGCGATGGCTGTTAAGATGTATAATGAAAAGTTGGATTTTTAGCCTGTGGTGGAAGATGAGGTTATATTTACTCAAGTACTGTACTTAAGGTCAATTCTGAGGTATTTAACTTGACTTTTTTTACTACTATTTATATTTCATACTACTTTCTACTTCCACTCCATTCCATTCATTTGACAGCCTTGGTTACCAGTTATTTCTCAGATTAAGATTTTACATAAAAACATGCCATATACGCTTTTAAAATTCAAGGGTCATTTTCTATCAAATGAGTGCTTTTGGAACTTCAAGTGAGCTTAATACTCATGAAATGTTACCTGAGAAAGATCTTGATCATAGCACTTTTACTTAACAGACTCTTGCACTTTGATGTATTGGTACTTTCACTTAAGTAGGCTGAAGGATCTGAGTCATGTTCTTATGTCTCCACACCACTGTACATTTCCTGTCTTTTATTTATTATGAATCAAAACAAAAGTATACAAATGGATTCTCACAAATATTGTTGAAAGAATGTTTTTAAGAAAATCCTTAAATTTATTTGTCGCAGTTTCGATTTGCTACTTGCAAAGACACCGTGATGATGGTGGTGGGGGGTTTGTGCGCCCTCATACACGGTGCAGCTTCACCTCTCATGCTTCTGGTGTACGGCAGGATGACAAACACATTTGTTGCATATGAGCTTGAGGTCCAAGAACTGAAAGACATTAACAAGACATGCTTCAACAATACCATCTATTGGAAAAATGGCTCCATATATGAAACACCTGAAAACAGCACTGTGTACTGTGGGTGAGTCTCTGTTCAACGGCTGATGTGATTGTTATCAGAGATTAAGAGCTGCTATTACTCATTTTATTCTCTCTGCAGGGTGGATATTGAAGCACAGATGACCATGTTTGCATATTACTATATTGGAATTGGATTAGGAGTTCTGGTTGTTAGTTATTTTCAGGTAAGTATTTATGCTTGCCATATTCCACTTTAAAGAGACAGTTCACCTCAAAATCAAAAATATGCATTTTTCCTATTGACTACAGATTGCCTTCTGGGTGACAGCAGCTGCAAGGCAAATTGATAGAATGAGAAAGGCTTATTTCAGGAAAGTAATGCAAATGGAGATTGGATGGTTTGACTGCACCTCTGTTGGTGAACTGAACACACGGATGTCAGAGTGAGTGCTCTTTATCTGCAGATATGGTTGTTACCAGTGCAAACCTGGGAGAATGCTTCACACAGAATAGTGTCTCTGTTCCTTTACAGTGACATCAACAAGATCAACAACGCCATCGCTGACCAGGTGTCAATCTTCATTGAGAGGATCTCTACGTTTGTGTTTGGCTTCATGGTTGGATTTATTGGCGGATGGAAGCTGACTTTGGTCGTCATAGCCGTGAGCCCGCTGATTGGTGTAGCAGCTGGACTTATGGCAATGGTAAAGTTGTCAGACAGAATGATTTTCAAGATAGGAGTACATTGCAACTGTATGTGGTATCACATGTCAAGAAATTATGTAAAATTTTCTATTACGTTGGTGAAGGCTGTGGCCAGGCTAACAGGACGAGAGCTCAAGTCATATGCAAAGGCAGGGGCTGTGGCTGACGAAGTCCTGTCATCCATCAGGACAGTGGCAGCATTTGGTGGGGAGGAAAAAGAGGCTGAAAGGTATTTTGACATTTTTTAACATCTCAAATGGTTGTTCTGCTTTGCAAATGATGATGAGATATTATTCCAGGATTTGAAATGAAAGTGAATGTGAAATTTGTGCAGATACGACAGGAACCTTGCAGAAGCTCAGAACTGGGGTGTGAAAAAGGGCACCATCATAGGCATTTTTCAAGGATACCTGTGGTGCATCATTTTCTTGTGTTTTGCTTTGGCCTTTTGGTATGGATCAAAGCTGGTCATTGACACCAAGGAGCTGACTCCTGGTACTCTGATTCAGGTATGTAAAAATAAATGCATAAATGCAACTTCCTATACTTTATGTAAATGATACCCAAGATTTTTTCTGGTGACACCTGAAAATGAACCCATGTCATCTTGTCACCCCTCATGACATATTTCAAATTTTGTTCTGAGATGTCCTTGTCAACCAAAAGAGTGATTGTTTTTTTCTCAGATTGTTGCATTTTGTTAAACAGTAACTCATAAGTAAAATCAATGATTAGAAAAAAAACAAATAAAAAAAAATAATTTGGCTGGAGTTGTAGTCAGGTACAAATTTCCAATAATAAAATACAGCAGAACCAAATTTCTTTTACATACAAAAGCTTTTAATTCATGACCCCTTGGATTTTTTTTGTGACCCCACGGGAGGACCCAGGTCCCATGTTTTGGGGACCACTGTACTAGGTTATGGCAGGGAAACAGCACCTTCTCATCCCAAATTGTGACATATCAGTGCTTTGTCAGTGGGTTTACACATATACATATTATGCTCAAGGTGTCTTTGTACATCTGCTCTTTACGTTCTGGGATGCTGCAACCAACGCAGGGATGTCAATAAAAGCACATAATTAGGATTAGGCTACAAAAGCGTGGGTGGTTAGGTTTAGGCAACAGAAACACGTGGTTAGTTTAGAAAAAAAACATCATGGTTTGGCTCTTGGTTCCGACAAGAAGCACTGATCTCCCAGGTGAAAGTCCGGGGTTTGCCAGACCGACTCACCGCCCCTCCAGCCCACCTTGTACTCCTTTTATTATGTTGTTATAGGCAATGTTTCAACCTGATGCTGTAAAAAAAATTCCAATAATTTGCAAAAAAGCAAAGATTCGAGAAACATTTGAAAAGAGATTATCTTGTTTGGCAACCCCTCAGATTTATCTTGTGACCCAACAGGGCTCCCAACCCCCAGGTCAGGAGCACTGGCTCTATATAATGTAAGTATTTGAAAGACAGTGGCTTTTGTTTCACTGTATGATGTTGTATTTTTTCAGGTGTTCTTTGGAGTACTCATGGCTGCTATGAACCTGGGACAGGCCTCACCCTGCCTGGAGGCCTTCGCTTCTGGTCGTGCTGCAGCAAAAACAATCTTTGACACAATTGACCGGGTAAAATCAGGGCTGATACCTAAGACTTTACTGCACATACAACACAGATTTTAAACAGTACATTTTAAAAGAGAGAATCTTCCTCGTAAAATAAAGTAATGTGCTGTTATGTTCACAGGAACCAGAAATCAATTGTTTCTCAGAAGAAGGTCACAAATTAGACAGAGTAAAAGGTGATATTGAGTTCCATAATGTCACTTTCTACTACCCATCCCGGCCTGAAGTCAAGGTAAATTTCTTCAATAAACATTTCCTTATGTCCATTTCTCACTTCTCAAAATTCATTTCTTTAAGAGCCAACCGCTTTTTCAGATTTTAAATGATCTGAGCATGCAGATCAAAGCAGGAGAAACTACAGCTTTTGTGGGGCCGAGCGGATCTGGAAAGAGCACCACAATCCAGCTCTTCCAAAGGTTTTATGACCCAAAAGAAGGAATGGTAACAATCTGCAAACACTTGCACCAACAAACAGGACACCAACTGAGACGTCAGAGTAATATTACATTTGTTATTCTTGTTCTCAGGTGACTTTGGACGGCCATGACATTCGTACTTTAAATATCCAGTGGCTCAGATCTCTCATTGGTATTGTAGAGCAGGAGCCAGTGCTGTTTGCTACAACCATTGCAGAAAATATCCGGTTTGGTCGACCCGGAGTAACCATGGAGGACATCATTCAGGCAACAAAAGAGGCTAATGCTTATAATTTTATCATGGATCTGCCACAGGTAGAAGTACACATATGCATGTAATACAGAACAACAGTTATTATTATTAACATTTTCGCAGCCCCAAAATGAACATGTTACAATTTATCCATCAGAAATTTGATACTCTGGTGGGAGAAGGGGGAGGACAGATGAGTGGAGGACAGAAGCAGAGGATTGCTATTGCTCGAGCTCTGATCCGAAACCCCAGGATCCTGCTGCTGGATATGGCCACATCTGCCCTGGACAATGAGAGCGAAGCTGTGGTCCAGGAGGCACTGGATAAGGTGAGCCACTCTCTGCCTGTAGACATCATAGCTAAGTACATTTTTTTTTGAATGACACTAATAACTAGTGTATGTGCAGGTGCGCATGGGCAGGACAACGATTTCTATAGCCCACCGCCTGTCCACAATTAGAAATGCGGATGTCATCATTGGTTTTGAGCATGGACAAGCAGTGGAGAGGGGAACACACAATGAGCTGCTGGAAAGGCAAGGTGTCTACTTCACTCTGGTCACTCTGCAGAACCAAGGCACATCGGACACAGCTAAAGGTAAGATTTATTTGAGGCTGCTAACCATCAAAGTAAGAAAAAATACTTTGATGATACTTCTTTTTTTTTTATCTTTCTCCATCACAGTTTCTAAAAGTGTAAAGTAATATCTTCAAATGTCTTGCTTTAACCTTTCAAAAATAGAAAACATTCAGTTTATGACAAAAAAAAAAAAAGCAGCAAATCCTCACATTAGAACCTGGAGAGATAGAGTACTTGTTATTTTTGCTTGAGAAGCTGGGCCAAAGCCACAGAGAGCCATCATCATTGGGTCTTTCCCAAAGGCAACAAAAAGATGTAACAGTTAATGGCGGTGAGACTGTGCAAGGGCAGTTAAATGTGTTATTGAATAAAAAAATTCTCAGCAGTTGATTGATTTGATTTATTGATCTCAGCATGCCATAATGTAAAAATGCACTTATTGCCTATAGGTTGTGGCCATTTATGGATATTGCAGCATATGTGTCTCCAGATATTTACTGTATATACAACACATGCTGCAACATGTTTTCATCCCTAATTGTCAGCGGACCTTTACATCAAAATATGATGCATTAGGTATCTTCCTGCGTTTATTGTTGACGTCCGGGGACGGCATGCAATGTATGCTTCTTACATGCATTGTGTGTTTTTTCAAAATAACCATCTTCCACCATTCCATCTTGACAGGAAATGCACAGTTTCTGCTCACAACGTTGGTTAAACACTTCATTTCTAGGTTACTTTGCTTATGTAACAAAGCACATGGATTAGTTTTTTAAAAAAAGTTACGGTTTGGCTTGATATTTACATGAGAAGCGAACAGTGTGCTCCCAGGTAAAGGTCCAGGGTTTGTTGGACCAATCCACCTCCCCACCCTCCTGTCATGTAGGGATTTACTGTTGCTTTATAATGTGGTAGCGCCACAGCTGCCTGGTGGGTATCATACCGCTGCAAAAGGTGCCTCTTTGCATTGGTGTCTGACACCAACATCGCTAAAAAGCAGCAGTATTTGATGACTTGGGAGTAAGAACAGGCTGTTATATCTGTGTGCTTCTCTCTGTAGCATTTTCTATGATGATAATTTCATATATTGTATCATCAGTAGAGGAATTTCATTATTGTCCTGCCGCGTAGCCCTAAAGGAGAGCTGGAATTTTCATGTAAAGTCTTGGCTCAGTCAGTCAGCCACCAGCTTTTTTACCTGCCTTCTTTTGTCAGGCATATTTGGAGGTGGTGGTTGTTGTGTGGGTCCGCCAGTTATGCATCACAGGCTTGTAAGCATGGCCTTATTCTGTCAGATCTTACTGGGGAGGATGCTGAGAAGTAGTCAAAACAACATGTACGCCTATAAATTAAAAATTAGTCCAATAGCCCATGTTCAGTGTATACAGGCAGGGCCCTTTAACCTTGTCACCCTGTGGCCACAGTTTCCCAGTATCACAAGAGATTGGTGGGTCCGCCCTGATTGGTTGAAACAGCATATTTCGAGGCATTCATCAGAAGCAAGTGGGTGATCCTATAGAGTGTGCGAAGGTCCTTCCTGTGTCTGTTAAAGAGCAAGAGAAACTTCAATCCTTGTATAAATGCCATATTGATTTGTTGTTTTTTTTCTCTGCCAGATGTGATCAATGAAGCTCTTGAAGAAAACTTTGATTTAAACCCGAGGAGCCGCACATCCAGCAAAAGGTAAAATAGATCCAGCTCCGAAAGATATTGTCAGCAAAAAAACTATTTAAAATGAGTATAAATTAAAAAACAATCTGATGTTCTCATTATTACAACTGTAGGGACTCTGTTCGACTGCGATCTCCTAGCAAATTGTCAACTTACACATTACCAGACAGCCTCAGGATCCTTTCGGACAAGGAGTTCACAACAAGAAATGTAATGAGGTTTTTGTTTATGCTTTGTAATATACTTATTTCATTGCAGACATTTGTGGAGATTAATAGCTCCAATGCATTTTCTTTAACAGGAATGTGAGGATGATGAAGACGAACATGTGGAGCCTGCCCCAGTAGCACGTATCCTTAAGTACAATCAACCAGAGTGGCCCTACATGCTGCTGGGCTCGCTGGGAGCTGCTGTCAACGGCTCTGTCAACCCCGTCTATGCTGTCCTGTTCAGCCAAATTCTCGGGGTGAGGGTTATGTATTTCACATACTCCCATTGCTAATGTTACAAGCTGATGTAGTTTGCTAAAGTGCAAATGATTTATATGATCTTTGTATTTGCAGACGTTTGGCATTCGTGACATGACTGAACAGAGGGAGCAGATCAATGGGATATGCATTCTGTTTTGCATTGTGGCAGCGGCTAGTTTCTTTTCCCAGTTTTTACAGGTTTGCATCAGAATTGACAACATATTTAAAGGGGACCTATTATGCTCATTTTCAGGGTCATAATTACAACATCATCCTGTAGATTTAAAGCCTAAGGTTTTACTCACAGGATTACTTTTACAAAGGTGTAACCCATTATTTGAAACTCATTTAATAGCAATGTCTACATTATAACATTATATTATATATATATATATATATATATATATATATATATATATATATATATATATATAACAGAAAAGCTTAATGGGTCCCCTTTAAGAAATTATAAGTATGCAAAAAGCAAAACAAATAAAGATTTACACGCAGACTGACTCTGATTGAATGTTTTAGGGATATGCTTTTGCTAAATCCGGGGAGCTGCTGACCCGTCGTCTAAGAAAAATTGGCTTCCAGGCCATGTTGAGACAGGAAATTGGCTGGTTTGATGACCCCAGCAACAGCCCTGGAGCTCTGACCACCAGATTGGCCACTGATGCATCCATGGTGCAGGGGGTAAGTAACAGATTTACAGGACTGTATTCATATTTCACTTGATTTATGACGCAAAAAAGCACAGGTTTGGCATGGTCATTACAACATTATTTTGCCTGTGCCTGGTATGGTTTCTTTAGGCAACAGGATCTCAGATCGGCATGATCGTGCACTCAATGACCAACATTGGAGCGTCTTTCATCATTGCTTTCTACTTCAGCTGGAAGTTAACTTTGGTAATTATGTGCTTCCTGCCACTCATTGGGCTGTCTGGCTTGTTTCAAGCCAAAATGCTGACAGGTTTTGCAAACGAAGATAAAAAAGCCATGGAAGCAGCAGGTCGGGTAAGCTCCACAGACCATATGCCATTCATGTCCATTGATATATTTCTCTGAGAAACCCACAGTTTAAGCGCTTAACTTTCGGTTGCAGGTATCCAGTGAGGCTCTTGCCAACATCAGGACGATTGCAGGCTTGACCAAAGAGCGCTCATTTGTGGAATCATTTGAGCAGAAACTGCAGCTTCCATTTAAATCTGCCAAGAAGAGAGCCAACATCTACGGGCTTTGTTTTGGTTTTTCCCAGTGTGTCATCTTTATGGCGTATGCTGCTTCGTTCAGATATGGAGGCTTTCTGGTCAGCTCTGAGGGGTTGCAATACATGTTTGTTTTCAGGTTGGTGAAATTATTGTTTCCAATGGAAAATCTGTCTTTTCAGATCCCGAATTGAAATCTATTTTGTGGTTTGTGATGTTATTATCAAACATAAACACAGTGCTTCTATGGTGTTTTTTTTTCAGAGTGATTACAGCTGTAGTAATCAGTGGGACAGCACTGGGCAAAGTTTCCTCCTTCACTCCAGATTACGCCAAAGCCAAAATTTCTGCTGCTCAGTTATTCAAACTATTGGACCGAGTTCCTAAAATCAGCATAAGCCACACAAATGGAGAGAAATGGGTTGGTGAATGTAGTAAAGAATCAGACATAATGGGATGTCATTTTGTCATGATGATACATTTTAGTGATTATGCCTTGTTATCCATCTTTAGGATAACTTCAGAGGTGAAATAGAGTTCCTTAGTTGCAACTTCACCTATCCAACTCGGCCAGATATCCAGGTGTTGAACGGCATGGTTGCGTCTGTGAAGCCTGGTCAGACATTAGCGTTTGTTGGGAGCAGTGGCTGCGGCAAAAGCACCAGTGTTCAACTGTTGGAAAGGTTCTACGACCCCAATGAAGGCCAAGTGGTAAGAAGATTGATTTGAACATTCATTTTACTAATCACAAAATGAGTTTTATCTATTCCAACATCTTAATTATGTCATCTTTTATTTGCAGTTGATTGATGGTCGCCCGTCTCACACAGTCAGTGTGCCCTTCCTGAGATCTCAGATCGGCATTGTGTCCCAGGAGCCGGTGCTGTTTGACTGCAGCATAGCGGAGAATATTCAGTATGGAAATAACACATGCTGTGTCAGCATGGAAGAGATTGTTGAGGCAGCTAAGAAAGCCTACCTTCATGACTTTGTGATGACATTACCAGATGTGAGTGGAAAGATTTCAAGTAACACCTTCACATATATTGCCATTGCAAATCCTGATTATTATTCTGCCGGTTAAAGAGTAGCCAAACACCCAAACATCTTTTTTTTCAATTGGAAAGCAATATATATGGGTATTTAGTAGTGTTGTTGATTGATTCAGGGCCAACTCTTGACCTTTTAGTGAAAGTTATAAGAATTTTGTACATATTGTGTTCTAAGTACACATGGTGACTGCCATCCAAAGGTTGAAACCTGGCTTTTGCAACTGAATTTTACTGTTGGCTGATTCTCGGGAAATGGACAAAATAATCTTCCAAAAAGTTTAGTTGTTATAATAGAAAGCATTTGATTGTGGTGGTACAGATTTACAACATTGTTGAACTTGTGACCTTTTCCTTTCTCCTCTGCTCTCAATACAATTGCAAAACTTAAGAAATATGAGACTCAGGTTGGTGCCCAAGGCTCCCAGCTGTCAAGAGGACAAAAACAACGCATTGCCATTGCGCGGGCCATCGTCAGAAACCCGAAGATCCTGCTACTAGATGAGGCTACCTCTGCCCTGGACACAGAGAGTGAGCAGGTAATACATTTCTTAAGACCATCAAACAGCATGAACATGAAGTAGGGCATCCCTTTGTACAAATATATCTGTTCATTACTAAATCTCCTCATAAGGGTTCTTACACAGCTCTGTTTTCCTGCAGACTGTCCAGTCTGCTCTGGATGATGCGAGAAAAGGACGAACCTGCATCGTCATTGCTCACCGGCTGTCTACTATCCAGACTGCTGACATTATAGCAGTGATGTCTAATGGAGCTGTCATAGAACAAGACACACATGATAATCTCATGGCCAAGAGGGGCGCCTACTATAAACTGGTCACAACAGGGGCTCCTATCAGCTAGACGCCTGCAGCCACAGTGACGAACATACGAAGGGAAGATTTTTTTTCATTTGGCATATAGGAATGTTTCTTATCTTTTGGTTTAAAAAATAAGTTTGAGTTTTTTGACTAATTGTGGAGATTAAACTCTATTTTCTACTTATTTGTTTGAGTCATCACTTTTATAAATTAGGTGGTAAAGATTTTTTTGCAGCCTGAGGTTTTTACGTGCACCTGGCCATGTTGGTATTGTTGCACTGAGATTACTGTTTTGAATTATACCTCATGCCATTCACGGAAATTCAAATGAAAAAAAAAATCAAACTGTACTGTGAAATTTGCTTTAAGGCTAGTGTTATCCTTGTATTGATGATAGAAAATCCCAGCAGTGTTATTTTGGCAGTTGCAACTAATACAGTTCTGAATTGTTTTTTTCCCCATTAATTTTCTTTTAGTGAAAAAAAGAACCTTGTTTTTGTAATAGCATGCGATAGACCCTGAAATCTGAATATTTCTTCCCTGCACAGGGTTTTTAACTTTACCACAGTTCATATTTAACTTTCAAACACAGTGAGCAGGGAGGGTGTTTTATGGACTCTGGGGCACTGCAATATAACGATATATATGCAATATAAATAAAAAATGGAGTATCTCTAATTTCTTTGAAAAATATGTCTGATATTGCAAAATGAATGCACAGATGTTAAATTTAAGGGGTTTTACTTTTTATACCTGCATTTGACCATTTAATGTATCCCAAACAATACATTAGTGACAAGATCGTGCAGGACGACCAACGCTCATGTCACCGGGCTCAGTTTTAGCAAAGTTTCTGGAAGCATCAGTCCAAACATATCTACACATTTAGATTTCTGCAGTGTTTCACTTTATTCTGAGCTTTCAGTCTTTCTTTATGCTCTGGTGAAGGTCTGACAGACTGAAAACCCAAAACTAAGTGAAACGCAGCATAGAGCTGAGTGTGTGGAAATCTTACCAATGACAATAACGTAAAATGACTGAATCCCAGACAGAAGTCACCATCATTTCAAGCATCATTAAAATGTATTTGCCTTTAGAGTTTCAATTGTTAATTTGATTTTTTTCCTTTCTGATTTCTTCCTGAATTTAGTTTCTTAATATTTAACTTTAACTAAAGTCAGGGGGGTAAGGGGTGGGCTGCTGAATGTTCCTGTGTTGTTTCGCCCTCAGCACTGAGGCATAATAAAGTACCCAAACACACACAGATGTTTTTTCAAGCTTGGGTTAACAAGTAGCCTATGCACTTAGGACAGTTACATCATTTAGTGCCAGGCCCCAGGTGCCACTGGATGCCAAGCAACCACAGACGGTGGGAAAAGATGAGGAAATGGGTTTTGCTGGGGAGTTTAACTAATCTGTCTAATCTAGTTACATCAGAGACTCTGTTCTACCTCATTACATTTGGCTGATTAATATCTGAAGCTGCCTGAAGAAACTAAGTGACCCATGAGAGATTATGTAATTCAGCAGGATATAGGCTGCGCACATCCACACTACATACATACATGGATTCTGCAGGAGGGAAAGCATCAATGCTTTAGGAGGTGCTGAAAAAGTAGGAAATCAGATTAAAACATAAGTCAGATGTGTTTGTTGAGCTGTTGTCATGGTGCCAAAGATCAGCCCTGCTTAATATGTTTATTGCTGTTCATAAGTTTGGAATATAGAAAGTCCTTCTTTTACATGGAAAACAAAACACTTTATAGTTGTGAAGCAAGACAAATAAAAGGGCAAAAAGAGATAAGGGCCCCTCTGAGCAAAGGTTACATAAGAATATAAGAAACCACCAGTCACTGGTAAAAACAATTGAAAATTAGGACAAACAGGTTCCTGTTTCAGTGTCAAATGCACAATGATGACTTTAACAAGCAGAAATCAGCTGGCAATGTGTTGGTTTAACAGTTATTCTTAAAACGTCAAAATAGAGATAGATGGTTTGTATTATTAGCACTGTTGGAACTGAATCAGGAAATATCAGCCGAACATACTATAGACTGATAAATCACAGTTTAAACCTATTCAGTCTAACCACTGAGTAGACTGGCGAGAGCCCACGGAAAAACTGCTTCCCAAATTATTAAAGCCAAATTGTACTGTTGAGTTCTACAGTGATCGAGGGTTGGTATCACTTTTATGGACTAGAAAACAAATTCAAATTTGAGGGTTATTTTTAGGAAAGAAAGGTTACAACTTTATTCTCACCTGTCATGCAACATTATGGGGACACTGAATAAATGGAAATTTAAATCATTCAATTCTTCTTTGGGGGCAAATGAGCCTATTTCAAACATAATTAATACATTTGGTGCCTGAATTAATGTGTTTATTTCTGTTAAAACAGCAGCTACTGAGGGAAAGACAGAACACATCAGTGTAACAAGTGATTTCACACTTTTGAATGGAAGGATCTCCAGGTTATTGTTCTTATGTTGTAGCATAATCTAAATGTTGGAAACCTTCAGAAATCTATGACATATAAAATATTTAATTTAAGTGTATTGTCACTTATATGTTCTACAAAAGGAAAAAGCAAGCATTAATTGTTAGAGCGACAAAGATAATTATGCCTTTGAAAGTTTTTTTTAAGTTGACGTATGACCTTGTTTCAGGTCTCAAGCATAAAATAAACTCTTATTATTTATCTAATCTAAAATATCTTGAGCAAGAAAACACTGAACCTAACGTTGCTCCTGGTGTTTCGCCCTTTTTGTGGAATAAAAAAAAAGTTGCTTTGGCCAAAAGTATCTCCTAAATGAAAGTGATGACATTTATCCTTTTCAACTATTGAATAAGGAAAGTATGAATTCCAAATACATAAAAATGTTAGCCACTTTATTTACAGCAATCATTTAAATGCTTTACATATACACTCATACAGTGAATTATAGTGTACATGTAAAACAAACAGAAGCAAAGAGAAAAAATCAGGCGACATGTCATGCATTCATCACATAAAGTTAGACCACATAAGAACTTATTCTAACCCAACACATATCGCAGTTTCACTGCTTGTGCAAGACCTGAAAAACAGTCAGACAGGTATGTATCCACCTGACCTAGTTGATATCCTTTAATGCTAATTCAAGAGTGGCGAGAACAATGTTACAAAACATCACAGTTCATTTATCATCTAAGCCAACTTCCTGTCTTCATCTCCGATCAACAAATGAACACAGTAGGGAATAACAGCAACCACACCAAGAGGAACCGAAGCGCTCTTACAAAAAGATAAAATGTAAAACAGAAGCTCGGTGTGTGTGGGCATTTTAAAGTCATACAGCTGCAGAGACGTGAGAGTTGCTGTCACACACATGAGTTTGAATCTGGTTTTGCAGCCGTTCTTCCCCTTACAGCTCTGAATGAACATCTGAGAGTTCACCGCCAGGCCCAGACCGAACAGGGCTCCCAGGTTTCTCACCAGACCGGCAAAAGGTGTTGTGTCAAGATGGATCCAATCTGGGTTAGCGCACCACTTCTTGGCTTTAGTAACTGACCACAAGGGATTGATGTCAGTCAGTTTGAGGAGGAGGTAAAAGCAAATGGCTGAAGAGAAAAGGGAAACAGTGGCCTGGAGGTACACTTTCAAGCTTGCATTGTAGACTGAGGGGATGTGATCAAATGCTTCGGCAACCAGCATACCTACACATTGTAGAAAAAACAGAATTATTAGTTAGCTTAAAACATTTTAGCTCAGGGAATTTGTGACAGCAAGAAAAAAACTCACCAGCTAAAAGGCCGAGGATAACCTGATGTGGGAAATGTGTTGCAACAAAAACCCGGGAGATGCAAACGCTTATTTGAATGAACCAAAAAACCATCCACAGACATGAACTCAGAAGACGAAACCTGTGAGCATGGACATATTTGGTTACGACCATTATTACAGAAACCACTGCTGATTTGTGATACAAAATATCCACTCACCTTTGAAAACTCTGCACAGAAGCAACAGTGGAGGAGGGCCTGATGAAGCTGAGAGCAGAGGTGATCATCACATACCACACGCACGCTGAGCCCATGGCGTGACCAGATGGACTACCTGCGTAAAGAAACATCAAAGAAAGTGCTTGGCAGTGCTAGATTGTGTTATTTGTTGTGGCATTTGCTAAAATATATTGAATGCATGCTAACCTGGCCCTGTTTCACACGTGATGTGAAATTGCTCGATATGTGGGAAAGAATCGTTGCTGTAGATGTGAGTTTCTTGCACCCACCAGTACGGTCGCTGCTCAAACATAATCCTGAAAAACAAGTATTTGGTTAAAATCACCATCAAAATGCCTTGAAAGATAAAATATTAACCCCAGAGTTGGCTTACCATTTGAAAATAAGATTTAACCAGTCACTAACAACAGCCACCCATATCATCTTGGTGCCCACATTATGACTGAGATGAAACCAGAGGGGAAAATAAACTGAAAAAATATTACGAGGGTCTCCTACTGTTGACATGAAGTTGAGAAAGTCGTGGTATTCCCTATGGTTGTTTTGGAGGTGCTGTATAACCAGCACCCCACTGCTGTAAACAAAATCCATCCCTTTCTGTGTGCAACAGCTTCAACACCAGTCAAAGCATCATGAACCGCTTCCACACCGACGGTAGCTTTATATCTCAACCTGGCATCATAAATCATTCAACGGAGCCATGGCAACAACTGCAAGCTCTTCAGTTTGAACCCACAAGGAATAAAATAATGTGTTCTTACGTCATGAGAGCTCAGCATTTTAAGAGATGTTACAAAAACTGTTTACACTCTGATTGCGTAGCCAGTAGATGTTTTGCAGACCATTGCTTTTATAGTTGTTACATATTAGCCATTGTACACACTGAAAGAGACAGTGACCTACGTGACCCCCTAGATCCCTTCAGCCTCATTAATATTCTCTTTCTCAGTGAGCATAGCAACAAAATGGGCTTCCCATAATGCTGAAACTGAAAAACACAGTCCATCTGGCATCCATGGTTATATTCAGTGGATCCATCATCTCTGTTTTCTTTCAATTTTAAATCTGCCTTTATTAGAACATATGCATTTCAAAAGCGTCAATAATAGTATTTTGATATACAATAACCTGTATTTTGAACCTGATTTTGGGCCCACTTGAACTTCCCTAGTTTCACCGCAAGGTGGCATAAAATCACAATAAAAACTTAAAGGATGCGTTACGGGAGCGTCAAAGGGCTCTTCTTCACTGTATTTAAAGCTTCAGCGTGAAATAACACAATCTCACAATCGCCACGTTTTCTGTTCAAATAACACATGAGAAAATACTGAATTGTAAAAGGTCTTATTTTTCTAATATGTAAGCGGAAGTGAACGAGAAAGCGTCATTTCCGGTATCTACTCCCCGCCTTCCGCATGCATACCGCGGATTTTTGAAAATAACGACTGGTTCAGTATAAAGACACGGCGTCAAATCAGAAATATCAAC
Source organism: Plectropomus leopardus (assembly GCF_008729295.1). Lineage (NCBI taxonomy): Eukaryota > Metazoa > Chordata > Actinopteri > Perciformes > Serranidae > Plectropomus > Plectropomus leopardus. The sequence goes on along the minus strand of NC_056472.1, from coordinate 17,537,517 downwards.
CGCCACACTACATGTGAGTAACATTATTGCATCCTTATTTAAAGAAACTGACGTTAGCTAATACAATTTTTATTTGTAAACCAACCAATTGGTTTCATTTCCTCCGTAAGTATCGCAAGTTCGGGGCAAGCTAACGGCTAACTAACTGCTAATGTCTCCCAGCTAACGTTAGCTCACTGCGATGGAGACCGAGCCTCAGTTATTGTCATTGTTTTCTGTCACCACACTTACAACGACTGCCGCGGAGATAAGTTGCTTGTGTTGCGGAAAAGCTGCTGATGTTTTCTGAAAGTTTGCGAAAACAATCCCAACTCAATATCAGTTTTGTTACTTTATTTAGTCCTCTTCACTTCATTAAATCCCGAGCTGTCAACCATACAGACCTGCATTGCAGGTTTTAATGTAACTGTATGTCTGCAGGTGGAAGTATTGATTCGTGCCATATGCATTTTTTCTGTTTAACATTATTATAGCTGTCTGGTGCCGTTGTCTTAACGTTATTGTAGTATTTTCAGTAATCGGGCTGCATATCATCAGCTTTGGGCTGTTGCACTTTGGCTGATCTTTGTTTTCATCTTTAACCTCAACTTATCTTGAAGTTAATTTAGTTTGCACTCATAATACACTATTGATGTTAACATCTATACTGTGAAAAAGAAATCCGTTGTTTTTACGGAAAAAAACTGCAGCTGTGGTTGCCATAATAATTCTGTAAAACATACAGTGAAGATGTAAACAACTTTACAGATCAACTCCTAAATTTTACAATTTAAAGTTTGTAATTCAACTGTAAAACTGTTCAAATTACAATATTTATAATTAAATTATATTTATATATTAAAAAAGGAAGACTTTCTATACTTCTATCACCAGTCACCTGCATCTGTAAAAATCCTCTAATTAAATTAATAATTAAAAATCTACACATTGGAAAACCATCATTATTTTTCTTTCAATTTCAAATAGCTGTTATGGACTGGTAAATTAACTGCAGTAATCTGTAAATTCTACAAAGAAATATTATTATATTACATTCATACTTTAAAATTGAGGGTTTTTTTCCATTTAGTGCTTTACAAAATATTACTGTAAATTGAACACTGTTACATTGTTTTCCTGTTTTCAATTTTATGATGTCGTGATTTTACAGCACCTTGCTGTTCATTTTACAAACATTTTTTGCAGTGTACAGTCCAGAGTCAAGACAACCAAGATAAAATATTTTTTAGAAAAAGTGCAATGCAAGGTGAGAATTTTTGTGCACATGATAAGCATCTTACTGTCTATTGTTTTTATTGCAGATTGTGAGCATCATGTCATCCATTACTGATCCAAACATGAGTATCAGGTTCACCAGTGCGATGGAGGAGATCCACAACAAACAGCTCAAAACATATGGAGAGATAATTGATGCAACTACCGAATTATGCCAATCCCACAGACAGTTTGTGAAGTCTGCACATGGTATGTTTGACATATTGTGTATTAGGATCCTAGTTAGTAAAATAGATAGTCAATAATGTTTGCACTTAGGCTGCAAACTGTAAACAATAAAATTACAACATTAACATCGCATACACCAACAAAGGAAATAAAGCTGTCTTAATAAGTCAGAATATGTTTCTCCTTTTTTGCAGATACATGTATAAGGAAATGCAAGGACGCTGAGATTCTGTTTGATACAATACAGGCATTTAAAAAAGGTGAGTTTATGCATTAGGCCACAAAGCATTGCATCTGTGTTGTACATGTTTACCATATTCTCAGTTATATGTGTTTGTATGTTTACAATATTGTTGAAGTTATTTATATTGGACCCACACCATCTGAATTTTTGTTCCAGTGCTAAAACTGTTTCCATGTGTGGAATAATTGATAGTGTGTTATTCAGACTATGGGCTCATACTTGTTTCACACAGAATGTAATGATGCTTCAGAGGCATTATTGTTCCTTTGAAAGTTAGCTCGCAGTGATGCAATGTTTGTCCCCCAGACTTGGAGCAAAAAAATGCGTCATTGAAAACAAAACAGCATGCCATCTCTGAAATGGTATCTGAGATTCGGCAGAAAGAGATGCAGAAAGATGACATCATCCAGAAGATAGAGAAACTTAAAGAAGAACTTGCAAAGAGAAAAGAGTGTAAGTTTAAATATGGAAATGAAATAAAATGAAATTATGCAGATAGAGAATTTAATATGTGACTGTAGCTTAAGGCCTTTCTTGTAATTGACCCATGCACTTGTTTTTCTCTTTTTAGTAATTGAGTCTCAAAATAAAGCAAACAAAGCCAGACTGAGGAATCTCCAGAAAAGCAGAGTTGTTTTTCAGGATCATTTGGGGATGGAGATAAGAACAATATTCGGCAAAACTCAACTGGTTAAAGGTATGCCAAACACAAAAGTGTATTTCTATATTGAGTATCTTCCTTGAGTACTGTTTCCATTATCATCATTGCTTTTAGTACATTAATAGCAAATAACTCACATAGGTAATGACATGGCTTTATTTAGTTGAAGTAACTATGAATTTTGAATTTACTGAATGTGTTTGTTGTCCTTGTAAAGGTGAAAAGGTGCAGTTTGTTTTCCGGAATATTAAACCTTCAGATCCGGATAGTGCTTACGTCGTCACAATGGGAATTAAAGAGGACAGATCATACCAGAGTAAGTTACACACACACACACACACACACACACACACACTGTATATCAGAAAACTAAACTGTAATATCAAAAGGTTGTGCAGTTTATTGAAATTATGACATTGACTTCATTTAAAAGAAAAGGCCGGCAGTATTCTTTATTCTTATTGTCACAAATCACTCAAGAAAACCACAACCACTAATGAACTGTTCTACTCAGTTCATAGTAGTGCCTGTATTGCCTGTTTAGTCACATTCTCAAATAGCTCGTTCCTCTGTGCCATAGAGCTCCATTATTTTCCCAAAAAACTCTATGATAAAAAACAAACCAAAAGATGCATAAATATGCCACAGTATTGCACTGGCTGACATTGTCCTTCATTAAAATGAACACAATTACTATTTCTATATACACTGACCTGATGCTGTTAAAACACACTAAAGCACTAAATGTGTGTTAACCCCCACATAAAATAGTCCCTGACAAATGCAGTATTTACTCCTGTTTGATGAAATTACATTGCCCAGCTCTTTCAGGAAATTATTTGAAAATAAAACTGCATATTTCAAAAGAGTTGAGAGACAGACTAACGCACTGCCGGCTTTGGTCTCGTCAGGGGATTTATTGACAATAATAAAAAGATGACATATCACTCGATTTAATTGAATCTTCAATTTCTACAGTTGTGTCAAGTGACCCCGTGCTCGAGTGTTTGCCAGTCTTGGAAAGCCGACTTCAGGAGACCAATAACTTAGCAGCGTTCCTGGCAAACGTCAGGAAGGAGTTTATCTCAAAGGCGCGCTGCTGAGACTGTAAGGACGGGGGGAAAAAAAATACCATGTCATGAAGTTCTTTCTGCAGTGTGGACTAATGTAGACATGGAGCGCAATTTTCAGTGTTTATCTACAGTACATGTCTAAAAATGCCTTGTCAGGGCGAATAGATGTGGTACTAAATGACATTTTTATCCATATATCAGTTAAAGATTATTGACTTAGAATCCAAATCCCTGGGATGCCTTCCCCTTCCCCAACACCAAGTTTCTTGACCCAGTACCACACTCCCTATTTTTTTCTTCACTAATATATTTTTTGGATTTAATAAAGATGTCTGTGGACAATAAATAAAAAGTACAATTTAAAAAAATTGACTTTTTGCTGTATAAATACAGGTACATTTTATGTCCAAGTGTTCTAATTCCTCAGCACGGTCGTGTTGCAGTTCAGAGGAAACTTTTTATGGCATAGTTTCAAACCCTGGAGATAGGCCTCCAGAAAACAGGTGTTCAGGAGTGAATGTCTCTAAATCCTTAAAAATTAACCAGTTTACTGCAGATGTTCTTCGGATGAATTAAGTCATTGCTCATCATTCACAGTAGAGGTGAACAGTTTTATTTCCTCATGTTATTACTCAGTTTAAAGCTGGTGGGGATAAGTATACAGTTTGATTTTCCCAGGCTTCATCTTTACTCACGGTTATCATATTAATCTAGAAACATACAAATTTATTAAACTCACTATAGTCAAATTCATCTGTACACAATATAGCATAAATAAAGAAAAAAAATCATTTGGATTAAAAAAATACAGTACGACCATTACAGCATTACACAATAACTTAAACAGAGAGCAGTGAAAAAAATCATAAATCCTGACTGACAGCAGACGACCAAGTATTTTTAAACTGATTGCTTTTGCTTTAATTTTAAAGTTATAAATATCAGTCTGTACAAAGATAATTTGTAGTTGGAATGAGGCTTGCAGTTGTTGCCATTTAATTGCAATTGCAGCAGTGAATCTCTGATCCAGGGTGAGTTTTATGTTCTTGTTGATGAGTCAAGTCACTCAGGCATCAGATGATCTGATGCTGCCTAACACCGGCAGCTCCTCAACATAGGTTGATGGGAAATGACCCGTCTTCCCGTTAAGTCTGCCAAACCACCAACCGTTCTCTTCCTTTCCGTAAATTTCTAGAAGATCTCCTATGAAACAAAAAATGCAGTCATTTTTTGTGATGTGTTTTACACCTTTGCTGTTTTATATAATCTGCACTTGAGTTGCCACTTACCTTCTGTCAAAGTCAGCTCATCGTCGTGTTCAGGTGTGAAATCGTACAGGGCCTTGCATTTTCCGATACTGCACAGCTCCGGCGTACTTTGACCTGTTCATTGTTGACGTTTGTCATTGCTTTCACTCCAATGTGCTGAATAGAAATAAATCTTTGTTTTGCTCTGGAAATGCATTACCTTGTTCTTTCTCGTCATCAGTGTGCGGCAGGGCTCCGTTGACGGTGCTGCCACACTCGGCAGCTGCGGTCTCGTGTGTTATAGCTGTAGCGGTGACTTTGTCGGTGGCATTTGGTAAAGCCTCCACAGACCGCTGCGTCCCAAACTGAACAGGCCCTTTGTAAATAATGGAAGCTCTCAGTGATTGTCGGGACCTGAACGGGGTCCTCCTGAGTTTGACTGGACGAGTCAGTTGGACAACGCTGTGCTCGCAGTCCTTAGATGGAAAAATAGTTTGTGTCAAATAATATCCTATAACTGTGATTTAAGGATGGAGGATGTTATATGCTGGACAGATTGTAAATTTGTGATTTCGGGGCCATAGAAATTAAACTGACCTGATTTGACTAATACACAATATCCAACTTCTCAGACATATTATGAATGCAAACTATACTTAAAAAACTTTTAAAAAAAACCTAAAACTAACTAAAAGAATAAAAGGGGAGCAAGCCTATATACTGTCAACATTGTCTTGCATAAAAAACTGAGAATATGTATAGCTTTAGATGACATTCGGTTAAATGATAAACACATTTGAAACATGACAGGTGGTGGTGATGTAGGAGGACTTGTGCTCATCTGACTAAAAAGGCTGGGAATCACTGTCCTGTAACATTTGAGACAGTTAAAATGTCACCATTTAACTCACCAACCCAGCTGTTCCCTAATTCATCATAACACAAACAGCACATAAAAAATGTAGACTCAAATGCTGTTTCACTATGACCAGCAACCCTTTCACACGATCCTTTTTTACCCAGCAAAAGTCAGTGCTAATAGTGCCAAAACAGCCCTAAAATGTGATTAATCGCGGTTAAATATAGACATTCTGCGATTAATCGTGATGTTAAAAATTAATCATTTGACAGCTCTAACTGATAGTGTCCTCGTTAGCTGAGTTGTAACTCTCCTCCATTACTTTTCTCTAGTTTTGAGCATTAAAACCATGGACATTACAATTTAAAGTCCAGGTAAAGTGAATTCAGAGATTTGTTTCATTACATATTCTAAATGTTGGAAACTGATTGTTGAAAACATGTTACAAAGACCCTTCACTATCGTACTGAACTGTGGAGTTAGACGGTTGACTGTTTTTTCACCCTTTTCCTGTTTTAAGATTTTTTGGGCGGGCCTAAAACCATAGCTCGATGATGCAATGGAGCTATACTCAGCATAATCCCGCCCCTGACAGTGTAGCAGTATAAAAACAAGACTCATCATTAGCATTGTCCCGGGATTGGGCGTGGCCTCCGCTCCTCCAGCGGACACGCCCCCAGTGTTTCAGATCAGAGAATACTGTTTATTCTTTCATGATTTTTCGACCTTCTTTTACATACTTGGCGTGTTTTTTGGTCATTCAAATTTGGTCAGGTGTTTAAAAACAAATCTTTCTGTGATTTGACAAACACACATTTTAATTATCACTTTACCCGGATTTTAAAAACTCTTAAACAATAGGCTACCACTGACCCACAACATACCTCATGTCCTTAAGATGATACAGTCTTACCTTTTCTTTCCATTTCACAATGCTGTCACCAAATCGATGAAAGGGTTTGGGTCTCCCCTCTAATTCAGACAGTGATACAGAGAGTTTGTAGAAAGTGGCCTCGAGGAGATCCAGTTTTAGCGTACACTACAAGTAACGAGATGGCTTTAGTGAACACTTCAGCAGATCTGATTCATAATAAATTTAAACTAAATACCCATGCGTACACACCAATATCTATCCACCGACTCTACAAACACTGTTCAGTGTTTACCTCATCAATCTGCTGCTCAGTTTCCTCAAGGTTCTTTTGGTTTGAAAAAGATGGGTTTTCAGAGTACGTTTTCATCAGTTTTTCAATTCCTGAATGAGAATGTCAAAGGTGACTTAGAAACAAAACTATTACTATAAAACTATACTATTATATACTATTCCGCTTATGTCAGATTATATTGTGTAATTTTGATGCGTTATTTAATGGGTAATGTGCTGAACTCACCTTCGCGGTCTTTCTTTGTTTTCATAACGCTGTCCTGCAGACGCTGGAGTTTGAGTTTGATGGCCTCTTTTCTTCGGTCTTTGGCCATCAGTGATTTGCTGTCCTCCTCCTGGTGCATCCAGAGCACAGATCACGCATCAGTAACAAAGATGACTAAAATCTAACATTAATGCTATCTGTGCCTAGGTGCTGCGAGCATTTCCTGGAAATTTTTCAAACATGCTATGGTCACTGCTGCTTTGCCTTCTGCACATCTGTATAGAGTATAAAACCTTTTATTAAGTCAAATAAATCCCATTGGGATTACTATAATATTTTCAAGCGAGAGTGAGTGCAACCTGACAACTACTTAATTTAAAAATGAACACACAATGTGTTAAAAACCGGGTTCCCAGGGTCATAAAATTCCTGGAAAAGTTGTAAAATTAAGAAAACTGTTTTTCAGGCCTGGAAAGGGATTGGATTTAAGAGGGTGTTTTTGAAAAGCTTGAAATATATATATATTTTTAAATATGTTCATATGGTCACAAAACAGTTATTAGACATATCTATAAAACAGAAGTTAATAAAGTAGCAGTAGAAGTAAAATAGTCAAAAATATAATCCGAACACACGTCAAATTGTATTAACATCTGTTAAATATTCCATTTTCAATTTCAAAAAAAGGGGCGTGGCCCCGAGAGTTTGCAAAGTGGCCATATGTGCTGGTCTGGTTTATTGGCACATGCAGCTGGGTGGCAGTGGATCATCTAACGAGTGAGTAAAGTTAGCAGTTGTGTGCTAGCAGTTTGTGCATCTATGTTTAATAATGTACCATGTGACTGTATTGCTATCCTACCTACTATAAACTATGTAGATAAAGACATTTAAGTTGGGTAAAATATTATGGAAAAGTTTTTAATATTCATCGGAATAAAATGTGTGGGAGACATATAAAAAACAGTAAATAAACAGCAGATCACACTTAAAAACAGCCTTAATGTCAGGCCTTGTCACATAAATGATAAATACGTCTTTATTTCTGCAGCTTCTATGCCCCCATCAGAAGACACCCCCTGCAGAGATGACTGGGTGTGTCTTTGAATGAGTGACTCACTGCATGAGTGTGGCCTGCTGACAAGCTTTCCCAGAGCAAAAAATTGCAGACTTACAAAATAATCAGCCATCAAGAACTCAGTTTTGTGATCTTCATCTGTGATGCTGTTTTCCTCCATCAGAGTTTGTATGTCTTTATCCATGTCCACCCTTTGGACTGTCTGTTCTATCTGCCTTTGTCCCTGGAAGTGGCAAAAAAAAAGTTATCAAGGAATTTAGTGCACAGTTGTTCGCAGGATCGAGATCAGGGTTTCTTACATGTTTGAGGGTTTGCCCAAAACTGGACATATGGAGGTTGTATCTATTCAAAGTATTGCAAAGAACTTCAATCCGCTGCTTCTCCAGCTCCAGTATGATCTGAAAAAGCAGAAAGTGCAGCACATTTAATCCTGTGCTTGTCTTTTGCTATGCGCAGTATGTAATGCTGAACACATCATCCTGTGTTGGAGGATTGGTAAAATTTGAGCAAAGGCACTGAGGAAGACAAGGTCATAGTGATTGAAAAGATAATCAAAAGCTGTCATTCTTAGCTGCACGCTGTGTGTATCTAAGAGAAAACAGCATGAAAGAAGTTGAAGAATACACTGAGTGGATTGTGGTAATTTGGTGCTCCAAACAGCATACTTGGGTGTGCTCGTAGAGCATTTTCTGAGACCAAAAGCTCACTGGTTCAACTCTCATCACAAACGAGTTGTCCTTGAGCAAGACACTGACCCTGCTGTACCTATTCACTCACAAAAAGCCTCTCTAGATAAGGAGAGCAGCTAAATGCCCGCAGGATGAGAGGCAGGAGAGAATTTTTCCGCACCTGGTAGCAGTTTTTCAGTGTGTTTTCCCACTTGAGTCTCATCTGATGCCCCTCCATGTTAATATTAAAGTACTCCTCATCCACCCGCGCCTGCATCTCTGCTGACTTAGTCAGCCTGTTCAGCATCTGCAGTCAAGAACAGGGGGGAAATTTTTTTTAGCAAATGTGTTGGCAGCTTTATCAGCAAGCAACTTTTCCCAGTTAATGGTAACATATTTAGAGATGAAAAATTGGGTTGGTTGCCAGATACTGAACCTTTTGTTTTTCTTTTTCTGTGCAGATTTGTCTGTTGTTCTCCACAAAGTTGAACAAAGCCTCATGCTCTCTTGTTAGTCCAACTAATTTCTTCTTTATCTGTTTCAGAAGAGGAAACATAACAATCCACATTAACAAATTACAACTATAACAAAGTCATATAGGCCTAAGAAAACTCTGAATAAGGTTACATTTAGCGTGTTACTTTGAGCAAGTGCAAACTGGCTACGAGAGTGGCAGTGTGTATAGCTGATTAAATTACAACTGCCTGCTGAATAATTTATATGATGAATATCTATCTATTTATCTATTTACTTTTAAGGAATGCTCCACCCACAAAGTGACCTTTTGGTAATCAAGTATTCATGCCATGTTATCTTGATTTCATGGAGAAAACCTGTTTTTCTTATCGCACGTTTTAGATATGTCATGTAAAATGACAACAAATTCCTCATCTAGCAGTTACATAATGCATCCTAACACATTTATACTAACACATAGACATACATAGTCTAAAAGTTGCTATAAACCTGATGATGTATGGTGTTTTGTAGTGTCAGCCAAAGTTTTTTTATAATGCTTCATAAATTCAGTCACACTCATGATCACTTTACCCATTTTGCAGAACAGGCTGTAAAGTTATGTGAACATCATGGTGCTGTTTTGCAACCATAAGTTGAACAAAGAGCATGATTGGTCATCTTAGTCTCTTTACAAGACGTTTCTAAGTCTTTATATCATGTAACAGTCATGGAATCGTTTTTTAATGATCACAAACCACTATAATCCTTCAATTTGTGGAGTATTTTAATCCTATTTCTTCGTGGCTTGTAACTGTTTTAACAACCCATAATGCATTATTAAAGCTTATATCAACTCAGGAATGCATTATGCATGCATTGTAATGCATAATGCAGGTATCTATTATACATTATATATACTGTAAAGGCTTCACTCTATAGTTTACCATCATAGTCACGCAAACTTTTTAAAGGATAAAGCATTTATGGACCAGCATGCTAATAATAACTGCAGCAGCTCCGTCAGCTGACTCACATCTCTGCTATTTAAAACATGCTTTATTTGATTTACCTTGAGTTGCTCACTCCAATTAGCAGTAACAAGTTTTCCAGTTCTTTCAATGGCACTGTCAAGCTATTAATGCACAGAAAAGGTTGGAGACACATTATGACTGGAAGATTAAACAGACAGATATACTGATATAAAGATAAGTCCCATACAGGCCTCTTCCTCTTATTGTGCTCGTCTAAGACTTGTCGTATTTCCAGAATTGCCTCTTGCTGAAATGCATTTCCTAATGACCTGGGAAGGAGAACACACCATATTTAACATATCTGGTTTTACTCTGTGGACAGGCACAGTTAATGGGTGAACTTGGGTAGAAAACTACCTGTGGGCATCTGCTCTCGAGTACATCTCATCTGACACATGACACCAGGCACTGTAGGTGGAACTGAGTGGGGAGCCAGCATGAAAAGGTTAGAGCTGTGGGCTCATTAGCCCGACACCTGCCTGTGTTTTGATCACATCTGACTTGCTCGATGCATGTTATTTCCCATGATACCATTATCTCTGTACAGTGCTTGGCAGTTAGTCCCCAGGAAGATATCATGTTCAACATAAAACAGACAAGACAGTTAATTGAAAACACCGTGTCTCTTACTTGTTTGGCATTTCTTTTGAGGCCCTGATGAGTTTGCTGGCAAGTTTTTGTAGTCCTTTGGCATAAGTATGTTCCAGCTCAGCTCTAAAACAGGAACAGGTTGCAGCGAGAGACAATGAGTCAAACAGTAACTCCCACTGTCATTAAAAGTCAGTTTGAAGGCCATGACTCTGTTGAACCTACCTTTGCTGAAACACTGTCATAAGCTCTTTGCAGAAGTATTCCCCGTTTTTTGAAAATCGTTTCACATTCTGATAGAGTTGGTTGTACTAAAAGATAAAGAATAAGCCTCCATCAGGTCTTTGCCGTAAAACAATACAGACCTGAATCCACTGAGTTTGACCGATACAAATTTAGTTCTGAATAAAATGCACATTCAAAACTTATTGTGAACTCAGTGCTTTTCAAAAGTAAACACTGAGCTGAACTTTTCAAAGAAATACTCACAGAGCAGGCGCTGATAGGGTCCTTCATCTTAAGACTGTGGCTGTTTGTTGACTTTGGACCTGGAACTTTGACCACCCTCCTCCCAAAGTCACCCATGCGGAAATCACCTGAGCTTTTGTCAGTGCGCTTTACAAAGGAAAATTCCAGTAACAGGGAAGGAAAAAAAAGTAAACTCAAGCTGTTTGGCACGCCAGTAAGCCGCAGATATAAAAAAGGGAAAAGATATAAACATAAAACAAAGGCCAATTCATTCTCTTATCTGTCACTAAGCCTCTCAGTGATGACCAAAAGAGCTCTGTGACAAAGATCTGTTATTTCATGTTGAAAAGAAGCACACTATCTGGGTACCACGCAGCGATAAATGTTTGTAATATGAGGCGTCCTGGTAGCCTTCTTGTTAAACCAGCAATGCCAATATTTTTTTGGCAACTTGGGAACATAAAGCTGTAAACACAACACGGACATTCAGTCACCTTTGAAGATGATATGGGTGACTTTTTAGCAAACATTTATTCATAGAACCAGTTGATATAGGAGCATTAGCATTCATTTGCAGTCGTTTTTTTACCCACTGATAAATGTTCAATAATTGCTCTCTTTTAATTGTGTTTTTATCTACCCCAAACCCTGGGGGATCTGTGTCTTCAACTGCTAAATGATTTACTAACACCAAAAAGTTTGGTATTTCTGAGGGCAGCTGCAGAGGCGAGGATAGTTCTCTGTGAGTTTGTCATTATGAGTTGCCCCTCTCACATACAAGCAGTCATGTGATTCATTGTAAACGTAAAAATAGTGATTATAGTTACTAATACCAATAACAATGGAACTGCTCCAGAGCTGTAATACTTGAGATCTGTTTTGATATCAAAACCATTTTCAAGACCACTTTTTGATTGTCTCTGTCTCATCTTGGGACTAAACTCTCAATTTCTTGGTCTTGTCACGGTCTCGATACACTTTAGCTGTGTTCATGACTTGGTCTAAAAGTCTTGTTCTTGTCTTGGTCTCAGTTTAGGTGGTCTGGATAAAACACTGCTCTGCTGTGATAAGGAGTCCCAGTAAGTCATTATAGTGTGACAGTTAGCCAGCATGCACAACATGCTGCAGGGATGATGTTTATTTGCAGATTGTAAGTTGATTTTTCCCTGGTTCATTATAGAAAAAAGCTTTGTCACTACCAAAAGTTTGATACTTACACACTGTATTCAGGGAGATAATCTTGACAAATAAACACTAGCCTACTTTTATAATTTTTGAAGAATAAATGTAGTCACCAGAGATGTAAAGTGTTGATGTTAGGCTATGAACTACCGTCCCATGACTTAACACCCCTACTACAATGAAGCCGTAAAGCTTGGCATGAGGAGGCTCTGTAGTCTCATTCTCCACACATTAGCCACCGTCTCTTTTAAGACACATGAAGGCTTCAGAATATACAGTTGGGGGATTTACTGACACATTTTATGTCATAGAACAAAACGTGAAAGTCTCTCAGGCTTGTGTTAACCACAGACCTTATTTCAAAAAACTCATCGACTTAACATTGACTTTGAAATGAGGGAATCGGCGGTGCTAAAATGCTAACTCATTTCCAGTTTTCTCTACTCATTACTTCACTACTATACCCTGAAACTGAAGCAATGGAGTAGGAGTTTGAAGCAGCTGAATGGGAATTAGCCGCAGTTCATTTTCATCTGCAGATTTTTCTCCCATGACGCATCAAAATGTCCTGTGGTTTCCCCTGTGTGAATTGTCTTAATGTCTATTTGTGAAGAATCAATGAATATAATTCGATCTTAAGTCATTATTACATGCAAAATTAATGTCTTGATAAAATTAGAATGCATCACCAGAGTTCAAGTTTTTTCTTTACTGATTACACTTATTGAATAGACCAACACATTTGCAATCATCATGTGTTTTTTATTGAGTAACTCAAACAACTCATGTCTGCCCCCTAAGAGGACAAATGGCCTTTAATGAAATGCTTACCAGAAATGTACCAGAATACTTAACAAAATGCCTTAATAGGGAATACAGCATCTAGCCATATCTGATGCACACACATAATACTGTTATTGACATCTCATATACAGTTCGAGTGGAGAATGTGTTTTTAAAATGTGAGTAAACTTCACACATTTTGGCATATCTTTGGGGGTGTAGCATTAAAAGTAAACCCAAGGTCTTCAGCATTTTGCTAATAATCATTGTCATGATGTGTGTTGTGAAAAAAACAGCTGTGTTGTTCAAGATTATTTCATCTTTAACACTGACATCAAATTCAATAGATGTCCCAACATCTGCAAACGTATTTATAAAAAATAAATAACATAGAAAGACACAAACATAAGAAAAACACACCCCCAGTATGCCAGACTACTGTATGTTAAAGTAGCATGCTTACACCATAAAGTGGAATGCTTTCATTCATTGGCTAAACAGAGAGTGGGTTGTACTGATAGGAGTGCTTCGATATTTCACTGAGTGCAGTTTAATGCAAATATATAGATGATGAGAATAAACTGCGCAAGGAAATTAGTAAGGAATCAAACTGATAACAAATCTGCATTCACATAAATCTATCAAGAACTTCCAGTACCAGACAGGCAATGTTGTTCATGTCTCATACATACACACACTCACACACACACACACACACAGCTTGATGGATGGTGTCTGTAGCATGGCTCCAGTGTGGTGATATCAGCTTAGTCAGTGTTCGTCGGGATACGGGGCTCCTGTCAGGTAGCCGTTGGTCCCGTGATTTTTGTTGGTCCCGTTGGTGGTGCTGCTGCTGTGGTGCTTGTGATTAGGTGGGGGGCTGTCGTCCTCATCGGAGCTGGACTCAATGTCACTGCGGTCGTCTTTAGACACCTGCAGAAATAAGAGGGATAGTTAGAGAATCATTTTCTCTTCCTTGGAGGCCAACAGTTGTAAAACTGCAGCATATACACATCCCAGCAACCCAGACTTTAAACCTGGGATACTCAACTTGCTTTCCCCGAGGGCCACCTTTGCAAAATGACAGGAGGCCAGGGGCCAGTTAATAAATAAAACTCAATAATTAACCTAGAAATAATTAGTCCAGACCTCTATTGTGGGATCCTTCCCTGGCACTTTTATTTAGTTTCCTTTTCTTTCTTTTTTTTTTTTTTTTAACAAACAAGCTTAATTTTCATGCTTTTTAAATGCAAAAAAATCCCAGTGAGAATCAATTTTTTTTTAAAACTGCTAATCAGAAAACGGTTGGTGGGCCACCCGGCACCCCAGCGGGAGCCAGATTTGACTTGCTGTAAGTTGAGTGTCACAGCTCTAAACTTTAATGCTGCATTTTGGGTGGAAAAAAAGCACTACTGTAAGACATACCATGTTAAAATTTTAAACACGTCTGTCTTCCACTGATTCGCCCCTCTTTTTTGGAACTGTTTAAACAATTTTCTAAGTATGTTTTTTTTTAACCTGTATTTCTTTTCCCTTCATCCTAAAGATATTCGATAAATGTGTGATTAAGAAAAAAAAAGTTGAGATCTTTCAGTCCAGACCAAAGTTGTGGATCAACTGACTGACAATGCCATACTGTAACTGGAGTCATGCCACCTTCACTAGCATAGCACACTGATTAGGTCGGGGCTGATTGACTATTAGGATCAAATGCAAATGATTACACTGCTGCTTGAGACATAAAATTAAACTGCACACAGTATGCCATTTCATTATGGTGAAGGCTACTTACATGTAACGGATTCCATTTTCCAACCTTGAAGGAGAATAGAAAGAGAAAGTCAAAAGTTTTTATGTATGTACTCGCAGCAGGAAACCCTTTTATGCAAGAACAGGTATAAATGCGGGATTATGCAGAAGGACTCGAAAGACGAACTAAGCGTAGTGACTAACCTTTCCTTTGGAGATGGCTCGGCATGCTGTCTTCACTATGAGGTAGGACCAGAAAGAGTGAAGAAGCTGCAGCAGGATCAGGAGCAGGTTGAAGACCCACCAGGACGGGTAGGGCCCTACTATCTCCCAACTCTCGAACAAGGTGGTGTTTAAAATCCTTCCAGAGCATCAGAGGGACAGGGAGATTATTAACCTGACATGTTTCATTAGAAAACACAAGGAGTAAAAGCACTGTCTCTCAGCGGGAGAATTAGTGTAAGTCCTGAGGAGCAGGTGGACAAAGACAAAGAGAAGCTGGTGAAAAGAGACGTGGTGGGCTCTGCTCCAGCAGGAACACCTTTATCTTAGTGACCTGTTAGTAGCACAGACAGACGGGCTTCCATTACAGATTTGCCCAAACATTAAGAAATATTTTCGAAATGCCGATAAAACATAATTGCGAGATGACTGCGTTTCCATTGAGTGATGTTATGCACTTCTCCTCTTGTGATAACATTCCAAAAAGCAAGGTGATTGATGTTCAACAAAAAATTGGCAGGTTTATTTTAATTGCAGCCACTGCACTAGCTGTCATTATTTCCAATCGAAGGTGACGCAGGCGTATTATGCGAACGATATTGGAAAAGCAGGCCCCTTATACGCGAGAGTGGCCACATATGAGGGATTTCTGGGAAGTGATAGTCCATGATTTCACAGAGGAAATGTGGAATCAAAACTTGCAGATGATCCATTCAACTTTTGAAGAGTTATGTGATGCAGTAAAACCTCTTGTAGCGCCTACTGCATCACGCCCAAGGGAGCCAGTTCCTACCGACAAGTGCATAACCATAGCATCATGTAAAAAGTGTTTCCATTGCAGTTTCGAAACATGGCTTTTTCGCATCGCCTGAAATACGACCTCATGCAAGCTTAGAAACAGTTTTGTGACAAGTTGAAAGCAACGTACTTGACGTATTTGGCATATTTTATATTTGCAGTTTCAGTTTGCGAAATTTGAGGGTTAATGGAAACCTGCCTAGTGGTGAGAGAAGTATTCAGATCCTTTAATTAAGTTAAAGTCCTGCATTCACAACCTTACTTAATTAAAAAATATGAATATTGTTACTAAAATGTAAGCTACTTAAAGTATGAAAAATAGAAGTAACAGCGCTGGGGAGCAGTTATCGACATGCTGATAAATGACTTGTTAAGCTACTATTTGAATCAGTTTGGTGGC
Organism: Plectropomus leopardus; assembly: GCF_008729295.1. Taxonomy (NCBI): domain Eukaryota; kingdom Metazoa; phylum Chordata; class Actinopteri; order Perciformes; family Serranidae; genus Plectropomus; species Plectropomus leopardus. The sequence goes on along the minus strand of NC_056472.1, from coordinate 17,521,197 downwards.
AGGTTAACTACATTCAAATCTCTCTAGCTTTTTCAGTAGTGAACTGCTTTTGTTCATGTGATTTATGTAGCTAATCACCAGTGGTGGAATGTAACTAAGTACATTTACTCAAGTAGTGTACCTACTCATTGTGCAGTAAATTGTTCCCTGTCTGTTTTACTATTGTATACATAGTTTTTGGTTTCATATTATCACCACATTAATGGTTGTATTTTACTGCTTTAGATGTTTCAGGTTGTGCTAGTGTTAACTCCTTTATATACCATTGAGTAGCTACAGCAATAAATCATCCTTTTCATGTTTTCAGAAAAAAACAGCCCTGTTTTCAGCTTTGTGACAATACATTATCCAGCTCAAAGGGAGTTTTTGAAGAGTTCATTTAGGTTGTAGGAGAATGTTCTCAACCAATAAGCAACACTTTTTTCCTTTTTTATATTTTAGATAACAATAGGTCATATAGTTATGTTAATGCTTTTTGCTGTTACCATGTTGTTAAATTATTTATGTTAATTTGTTGTACAGCACTTTTGTCAACTCTGGCTGTTGTTAAATGTGCTTTACAAATAAACATGATTTCAATCTTCAGTTTGTTAGAAAATGAAATAAAAAAAATTACATCTTTTGTTTTCATTAAACAAGAAGATGATTAAAAACTTAATCTCAAAAGCTGTGACACAAATGTGGTGGAGTAAAATACACAGTAATAGCCTCTGAGATGTAGTGGAGTAGAAGTTTGAAGTTGCATAAAGAGGAAATACTCCAGTAAAGTACAATTACTTTGAATTTTAAATACAGTACTTAAGTAAATGTGCTTAGTTACATTCCACCCCTGCAAACAGACGTCTTTGAAAAAGCATTTTCTTTAAAGTCCAGTGTATGCACAAGAAATAGATCTCAATGTAATAATATTTGCTAATGGAGGAGAAAAAATCAGCTTTCTGGCTTCACATGACATGCAATCAAAACTTCAAGGATTCATGTTAAATATATCCCTGAGCCTGCAAATGGCTGTCTGTGAATCATCCTCCAGATACTGAAGCCATGGCAACAGCTTTACAGTAATGACAACTTTACTACTGCTGTGGTGGGGGCTGACTAAAATGTAGTGTAGGATCATCATATTACAGAGTGGAAACAAAGGCAGAGAGCTGTGGGGTGTTGGCTAAAACAGTTTAAACAGCCGTCTTACAAATGCTGCACACTAATCTAAAAGCCTCTGTGTTTTTCATAAATGCTTTCTTCAGAATCGCCTGAATTATTAAAGGCAAGAAATTTCATTCTGATACCTGAAATAGAATTTTTGTGCTGATCAAGAATCGATGGTATCGCACAGAAAAACCAAGCGACTAAATCTTGTATCTCTTTGCTCCTGAAAGGTGTGATAACAGTTCTGCTGGTGATTGCAAAGTGACTGCTACAAACACTATCAAGGACTACAATTGATATGGGATAACTTGGCCAAATATAATCAGAAAGGCCCGTAATAGTTGGCTACAGTTTGATATGATGAATAAATGCAAAGCCACAAAATGACAAAAGGCCATAATGAGTAAAAACCCCTTTGATGTTTTCATCAAATGACACTATTTTCAATGGCAAATCAAGAAGCATAACATGCTTCTTTTCATTTGTTGATTTGTTTGGCTTTCTTTGTGAGGTTAAAGCTACTGTATCCATAGTAACTATTACTTAGCAACAAAATTCACAGAGATGTGTCTGCACTGCAAACCGTTGAGGGGAAAGTAGTTAAAAAAAAAGAAGAAAAAAACAAGATCTTTGTGGTGTTGACATGCTTTTTCAGGGACGGTTTGCCAAAATCTGCAGAGCATTTCAGGTATCTACTGCACAGGTTTTTAGGTCTCTGACTGCCTGAGTGAACCTTTAAAAGGAACTAGCTATGGTACACTAGAAAGAAAATAACACTTACCAGACAGGGTAAACTCCCAGCCTGGAACTTATGAAGAGAATTGCAAACATTGCAAACAGGAGGTTGCACAGTATCTGACATTTGGCATAGTTGGCCATCTTGGCAGCCTGGTAGAAAAAAAAAATCAATTTTTAATCTGATCATGTAAACAGCTGCTTGAAATATATCTGACAACATAAGAATTAAAAAGCTTACATTTTCTGTGCCTTAATGACACAGTCTGACACAATGTTCACAAGATAAGGACTGTCATTAAATTTAGATAACTGAGCACATGAACGCCACACACTCCACCCACGCACCCAACTATATTAGCCTCCCGATGCAAATCTGTCAATCGTCAGCCTTTAATTCTCTCACCTCTATCAGCACGTCGGCTGCATCGTGGAGACACATGACCAGAGTTCCCACTCGCGCCATGTTGTTCACGTAGGAAAAGGTGATGAGGGAGATTGTTGCCACATGGTGCAGGAACATGATCAGGAAATCCTGGGGACACAGTTGCCAAGGAAATGTCACACAACTAGAGAGAGTACTGCCTCAAGGCCGTTTGAGTCACTACATGCGGAACATACTTAGTGTATCTAATTCAGCACAGATGTGATAAAGTCACAGGGACGTGACTGCTGTGTGCACACACACAATAGCCTCGTGTGTTTGCAGTAATGCATGACATTTGTCACAATTCTGCATTTTAAAACTTACAAAGCCCCTGATGTGACTGCACATCTGCAGCTCACAGTAACTAGCATGTTGTTGTGTGCTTTGCCCAAGTTAGTAGCTGCATAGTTTGTTCTGTTTTGGTGAGCCAAGGTCGTCATGTGCCGCTGTGATTGGCACAGCTATTGAAAAGATATAAAAAGTTATGACAAGACAATGATTAGTCACCACTTACACAAACAAACAAGTACGCCCCCAGTGTCCGAGCATTCATGAGCACTCTGTGCTGATGCAATTTTGTGGTTGAGATGTGTGTTCGTCTACTTAATGTGTTGGTTATGGTTTAAATTTTTTTGGTTTTAGCCCTTTAGTGTTTTCTAGGCTTGTCTTTTTTCTGTTTGTCTTTTTTATCTGTGGTTTTTAACTTGTTTTTATTATCTTGTTGTGTTATTCTTTTTACAGTGAGCTGCTTGGCCCTTCTTTTTCATTTTTTTTTCAGGATTAATGAAGTTCTAATCTAATCTATTTTGTCAAACTGTGATAAAGCCGTTAGAAATATGTTCGCAGTGTTGGGGGAAGAATTCAGATCTTTTCCTGAAAGCAATCTCATATTTTTATTTAAATAAATGTCTGTTAAGCCACTATCTGTCCACTATTTGTTAACACAGAGGTGACTGAGCTTGTGGCCCGCTGAGTGATGTTTGCTGAAAAAATGCTGTATTAAGTTACTGATAATGCAAAGCAAACATTTCCTACTGCTACAGCTTTTAAGCATTTAACTTGTAAAACATGAGATGACTTTTATTATGAAGTAATCGCATGAAGTGCGATGTGTTTGTCAGTGACAGTAGCACTACTGCTACTACCACAGTCATTGTCAGCATTTTTTGACAGCGGATAAGTTTGAAATTAATTACTATTAGCTTCCAAACACTGCATAAACAACTGCATTGTCAATAAAACTCAATACGCACACACTCTATGTGATAGCCACCTTTGTGATGTGTCATGTCTGCGCCCTACGCATTTCAGCTGTTAGAGGCATCTGGCAGTGAGGCTGCAGAACTGAAACTTTTCCCGTGTGCAAAGCCTGTAGGAGAACTACAGTGCCTGTCAGGAAAGCGCAAAAACCTGAATTTCTCTATCTGGAGCCAGTGTTTGGCTTGTCCACTCTGGGCTACTGTAGCAGCAACATAGCAGACTGTGTGGAAGTATCAAAAGTAAAATTGCTTAATGCGGAAAAAAAAACCCTGTGACTGTTACACCATTATATATAATATCTTTAGATCATTATACTGGTGCATAAATAAGAAAGCAGTATTCCACTGTTGTATTTGGTCGAGGTGAAACTACTTTTAAATTATTATACATACTGCTGGGTAGTTTAATCCATAACAATGCATCACACTTTGTGAGCTCGTAATAAATTCTGTATATAAGATCATCATTTTAAAGTAACTATAACTGTCAAATTAATGTGGTGGTATAAGGAGTACAATATTTACCTCTGTAGAGTAGCATGAAATGGAAATACTCAAGTAAAGTACAGTGCTTTCAGTAAATGTGCTTAATTACATTCCACCATCGTTTGAAACTGAGGAAAAAATCTCTGTGAAATCAAAATCAAGCAGAAAGGAAGATCACCTCAACTCAGAAAAAAAACAAAACATGACTGTAGCTGAAATTTAAGTGAAATTATATGGTAATTTAGCTTTGGTCCTGTCTTGGTATGAGCTGCTAGGTGTGGGATAGCCTTGAATGGAGCTCCGTGTGAGTAAAGATGCAGACAGGTGGCATGAGGAAGCATTCCTCTGGAAATTATTAAAAAATATATCTCAGCTCAAAGCAACCAGAACCAGCCCAAAATGGCAACAGAATGAGAAGGAAGATGAAGGAAGAGTGATGATGCAAAACAGAGAATGAAAGCAAGGCAAGAGTGTGCGGGGAGAACATACTGGAATTGGCAGGGGATGCAGAGGACCTCCTCAGTGTAGTACTGTGCATGAAAAAACTGAAAGGAGAAACAAAAAACAGACAACATGCCAACAGTCAACAAAGAGATGACAGAGTGAAGGCATACACAGCATGGCATCATGGGGGCTGCTGTGAGTAAAGTGTGCTTGTGGAGCGGGCAGAGCTGGGATGGACTGGAGACAGGAGTAAGATCATGGCTGGAAGGCATGCAAATCGATACTTAATGAACCAAAAGTGGAGCCATTTTTATAACAAAAAAAAAAAAAGAGATGAAAGAGGGCTGAAAAATGTTTGTACAAGCTGGTCTTAGTTTTTACAAACATGGACCAAGTTTATAGCACAATGTACAAAATGTGTATACAGTATAAACTTATATTCTGGTTTTGTTATTATGAATGCAATGTCACCTGCAGCAGCTTATTGGAAGTGCATTTAAATGGTTAACTCTTGAAACCCGAGCAAATTGGCTTGATTTCTTTCAAAAACATGGGAAGAAGGCATTGACCAGCTTAAAAAGAAATAATAATATTTCAAAAATACTTTTCTAATAATTCCTTTTGTCTCTGTCCATCTCTCTAACACTCATTTTCAGGTCATTTACTTGTCACCTTTTTCCTAATTTCTTGCAAACCAATTAGTGCAGTGATCAAAGGTTTAAATACTCATAAAAGGCATCTGAATGCACCATAACAAAAATTAAGTCTCAACTTGGTTTCACGGGGTTAAAATATGAAAGAAGGCAGTGTTATATGAGTTGATTATGGATCATTTTTCATAGTTCATAAAATTAAACCTTTTTCCTATTGCTATCTCTTCCAGGATGAATAATTGTCTGACATAATTACTTTATAAAAATAACAGACTAAACTTGAAACATGTCATTAGCTGATCAACAATAGCACCTCTGTGGAGGGTGGTAGGGTCCATAGCCCACTCCCAAAAATATTTGGAGTGTGGCATTACTGTTTTTAAGAGGCGGCGGTGCTCTCATATTTTAAACTAGCATGAAGGCTGTGGTATTTTGGGAAACTATAAATCCATTGTCATCTACCAAGGTGGCATAGATTTTTTTGGGAAAGGGGCTAAATAACACTCTAAATTTAGGCGTCAAACAAAGGGGTCTCTTGAAGACACACCTCAAGATATCTGAATGAAAATGAGAAAGTCTCCCCTAAACATGAGAAGGCTTGTTGCGAGTAAATGTTTTGTTCCTTACGACCAGTGTCCTCGTTCAAATTAAAGCTGTATACAACCAGCCTATCTGAAAAGCAATGAATCGCCTAACATGTACAGATACACACGCCTAACATTTTAAAACTCATCTGATAATTAGCAACATTTGAAACCTGAGCATTAGTTTGATTTCTTCCAAAAACACGGGAAGAAGGCAGTGAGCAACTTAAAAAGCATATGGCCCAAAGAATAGCAAGAAATTTGTAAAAAGTTTACAAGAAAATTACATGAAAATAAGCACAACAGAGATCCATAAAAAGTGCAGATAATTAAAAAATATATGTATATTTTTTGTGACATCATTTTAAACAAATAACTACAATGATTATAAATATAGTTTTCTGGGCATTTTCTGATAATTTTGTAAAAATTGTCACCCCTTTTTTTAAAATTATAATTTATAGGTAATTTTCTTCGCCACCTTTAATTTCTTGCAATTTGTGGAACCTATCTTGCTCTGTGACTTTTCTCCTATGTTTTTGAAAGAAATCAAACTAGTTTGCTAAGGTTTCAAAAGGTTAAATAGCTTGTGAAAGGTGTCTGAAGGCAGCACAAGAAAGCTGATGTCCAACTAGGTTTTAAAGAATTAACAGTAAAATAAGAAACCAAAGTAAATCAGAATGCGATTCCTCAGAGGCCCCGTCTGTGAAAACAACTGGGGATGCCACTCTGTAACAACCTGTAGGTGAAATAATTTGCTGTTCGTATTACACAAAAGCAAACAAAAACAAACTCTACACCAACAGTTGAGGAAAGCTTGAGATACGTTTTTGTGAAGTTTGACACTGAATCCATTTCCTAAATGTTTGACAAAGTGTTAATCTGTTTTGCCCTCGCAATATTTTGTTATTTCACACGTCAGTGAGAATACACTGAGGTGAAAAGCAAATGATCACAAGCAAATAGACTGAACGTTACAGAGTCATGGCGGTAAGAAAAGAGACGGACAGTAAGGCAAATATAATGATGACTTTTGTGCGACAGAGCTCCTTACATTGGCATAAATGCAACCGAAGTTTCTGTTTTCAACACACAAAAAGTGACTAAAAGTGTAATTTTTTGCCTTACAGTAAATCTTTTGAAAATCATTGAATGATCTGTGTTACTGGAGATGCATGATGGTGTGATTTGCAGCCATTCTTACCTTCCTTCTGATGTCTGTGAATTGGGAAAAGAGTAAGGACAGGTAGAAAGACAGCTCCAGTATATAGTAATAATGGATGTCCACAGTCAGTGGCTGCATAAAGACAAAAGGCAACAAGGTTTAAATAAACATTTATTAAGTCAGTAGTTTGGTAATGCACGTCATCTTGTCATATCATTATTACTGTGGTGCATTAAAATACCTGGTAAGGGTAGTTGTACCAGCACTCTTTAGTGTTCCAAAGCCACGCAGTCTGCAAAAAACAAAAGGAATACAAATAAATAATAATAATAATATAATATAATATAATAATAATAAAAACTAGATTGTATTTTAAAATGTAAAAAACAGTGACTGAAAGACTTAGGATATGACTGCACTGTCATACAAATCACTGCACAAACTCAGGCACAACACAATGTTCGATCCCTGACAAAGTCTCATACGTTGTATTTTATTTTAATAAAACCTAGAAAATGCAGGCTCCATTAACAACAATATAAATGCAGCGTTATGCTGTTCCCACACATCCAGTTGGAGTTCAATTCAATGTGTCGTTTCAGATCTAACACATGAATAGCAATGTGAACACCGAAAAATAAATAATTCCCTTGATGGATTCTGAATGGAATCAAAGTGGTTTCTAAAATACTGAATGACTGATATAAAGCATTTTGTTACAATGCATACTTTGACATAAAAGGCAGCTACTGGATTACAAAGGAACAAAGACAGCCTTCATCCTAAATTGAATGTCATAATGACATCAGGGAGACCAGAGAAATGTTAACTGTGATACAGAGGAATGTGTAATAAGCAAACAGTGACCCGTCACTGTGACTGAGTTTACGTCTCCTGTGCTCCTGTCTCCAGACCTGCTCTATTAATAAATCCCACAGAGACTGCAGCCTGCAGCAGGGATTGCCAGGGAATGAACTATTTTCACAAAGTGCTTCGTCATGCAACTTGTGTCTTTGAGAGATATTTCTTACTCTGCTATCTCAACTATTGCTTTGTTGATTATATATACATTTATGCATTTTCATGAATATATGAATGAAATATATGAATCTATCTTGGCCTATATTTCAGTAATATTTACCTGGCACATTGGACAAAATGACCACAATTTATGAACTCTCACAAGTGTGCCTTAACCCTTTAACGCCTGGATCAACATCAGTTTTGTCGTGCTGCATTCAGATGCCTTTAACAAACATTTAAACTTATGAAACTTGAGAAAATTGGTTTGATTGGGTTGAAAACATGGGGAAAAGGCAATGAAAATTTGGAGAGAATGGCCTGAAAATAGCTGAGGAGGATTATTAGATATTTACAAAAACACAGGGAGAAATGTCCAGAAAACAATCATTCTTATGGTTATATATGGTTAATTTTTTTAACCTCTTTCTTAACCTGTTCAAAATCTAACAGATTAATTTGATTTTTTTCAAAAACATGGAGAGAAAGAAACAAGCAACTTCACAAGCCATGGTCCAACAATTTGCAAAACATTGATGAAAAAAAGAAAAAAGAAAAAAAAAGGAAAAAAAAAGAAAAAAGGTTAAAAAACAAACAAAAATTACCTCAAAAAGCAATGAAAATTAAAAAATATATAAAAATGTATTTTATGTGTTTTATTATATGTTTCTCCGTAACATAATTTTAAATATATAATCATTATAATTACAAATAGAATTTTCTAGACATTTTTGTCTATTTTGGGATAATTTTATTATAATCCAAGACATTTCTTGGCAAATTACTCATTGCCCCCTGCCCCCATGTTTTTTAAACCAATCTGCTCAGGTTTTAAAGATTTAGGTAGCTTGTGATATGCATCTTAATGCAGCACAACAAAACTGATGTTGATCCCGGTTCAGAGTTAGTCATTTTCTTCTGTTTGTTTTTTAATTTTCCTTTTTTTCAGGTAATTTTCTTATAATTTTTTTTCCCTAATATCTTGCTTATTTTTGGGCCATTTCTTTTTAAGTTGCTTATTGCCTTTTTTTGTGTTTTTGAAAGAAATCCAGTCAGTTTGCTCAGGTTTCAGGGGGTTAACGACGTTTCTGAACAGGGGAATACTTGAATGCTCCAATATCCTACATCCCCTGAACTACACACAGTATGGCGACTCGCTATGATATAATGGATTTTCACCATGATTTTCACACACCAAGTGACTGTTGGCGCAGCATTTGAAAGGTAAGACGTGCTTTAAAATGTAAATATTTACGATAAAAAACGGTTGAGTTTGCACTTTTTTGTTCGAAAAGTTAGCATGAATGCAGCTAACCCTTGCCGGTTAAGCTAATGTTATTGCTAGCGCTCGCGGCGGATAAACTAGTACGAAAAACGTCACTAGCGTTAGCATAAATTGCGTTTAACGCCAACATTGCAATTTGTTGGTTTCGAAAAAAGACAAATACGTAAAATATGATCAATGTACAACACTGTTAATGTGCCTTGGCTTGGTAGTTGTTTGCTTTTATAATTGAAGCGCATACATGCTAACCTAATCTCAAAGCACTAAAATGATTGATGGCCAGAGTTCATTGTCACCGGTAGCCCAATCCGAAACTAGAATTAGGCCACTGTAACTTTATTAAAGATACGTTTTTACCACAACCACATTTGCTGTTAACTTCAAGTAACTCCGACGCGTTATTATTAGTGTCTGTAAAATTTACAAATAAGCTATCTTCCTTAAAGACGCAGAAGTTAGCTTCTGATTCGTAGCTTCCAATTCAGCAGTGAAGGGAAACGTAATTGGGTTTTTTTTGCACCTCTTGTTGTGAAGACATGTTATACATTTCATATAAAGCCCCAGTGCTGTCTGAAACCCACGTTATCATTTGTGATTTCTTTATTCTATTTGTAGAAATGCAAAAAAGGGGATTTGTTAATTTGTTCACATGTTGACCATATTAGACCAAGTCCAAATAAAAAAACACCATACTTTGGTCAAATTTGGACTAGATTATCCCAGAGATGCTGAAAGTTGATAAATACAGTCTCAAATTTGCCAAAAACTTTTATTCTATTTGTGAAAATGCTATTAAGTCAGATTTCACTGCATTTTTCACATGTAGATCACATTGGACCAGGTCCAGATCAAGATCCACTATATTTAGACAGATCAAATCTGAACTATAGATTTGACCTGATATTCTGTGTGTGAAAATACAGAAAAGGGGGTATTTTACTGCTTTTTTCCCCCACATCTAGATCACACTGAACCAGGCCCGGATTAAAAACCACTATTCCAAGACAGGTCAAATCTGGACTCAATTATCTCAGAGAAGTGCGATCTCCCTTTTTGCATCATCACAAATAGAATAAAGGTTTCACAAATCTAAAACTGTGTTTAAACTGTGTTTGCCTCAAATCTCTAATATGTTTTCACCACATTCAGAGGTTCAAAATCCTGAGGATTGATTGTTATGCAATGAAAGTTAGGTTTCCAATAAATCTCCTATTGAACTGAAAGTGAACTTCAACATTACACTGTAAAGCATGCTAAGGTAGCGACAGGCTACTTGAAGCAGCAATGTTGTGTAGTTTGAAACAGCCTAATGTAATTTTAACATTATTGAAGAGATATTTTAAAGACAAACATATTATACTGTTAATACTCAGCTTCCTAAAGTCACTGAGGTGGTAATATTAATGTATGCAGAATTTACAAATTAGCTGTCACCTCAACTGTCATCATTTTGCCAACAATAGCACATATGAAAATATGACTCCCAGCAGCAGACATTCAAGATCAAAAGAAAGACAAATCATCACTCAGTCCTACACACTCTGAGATAAATGGATTGCATATTTAATGCAAGGCATTATTTAGTATTGGGAGTGTTTTTTTATTTGTCAGCTGCTCCCTCTATCCTTGATCCATTATTAATGAACACTTTTGCACTAGGTTTTTATTACAATTTGCCTATATAAAATTAGTCCCTTACACCATAACATCAATTTTATTTGCCAGTCTAATGACTAGGCATTAATGATGCTAGAAACCAAAAGATTTTCATGCTTGCCATGTACTTCCAAAAGTGCTGTAGAAAATTGATTCAAATCACAGTGACTCATACTAACTTTTAACAACATCACAGCAGGCTGGTTCTCTTATGTCTGTCAGGAAATCTTACCTTTTTAAGGAAACGCACTCCGTAGGTAAATATATAGAGATAGAATGTAAATCTCCACCTACAGGAAACACAGAAAAAAAAGAAATGAATATATAGCTATAACAGATCAACATTTAACAAGGCAGCAAACCTGCCATTACATTTGAATCGTAACTTTTAGTTTTTGGGCATGACAGTAGTGCTTTTTAATAGGCTGTGAGCCAAATGTGAAGGATCCCTACCGTGAAATTGCAAGTGTGAAGGACAGCTGCCCTCAGATGTGCATTTTTTTTTAACTGAGCCTTTTTTCTTTCTCTTTTATACTTTGATTTCAAGTTCGGGGTCAATCATGTTTGATTACAGATAAGGTTAAGTAAATGAGAGAGAAAAGTTAAATATTTTAATATACTAGAACCAGTTTGTAGAGAATCATGCAGCTGGACCACATCCTGAAATCATACAATTTAGATACATCCCATAATATAAACATTGCCAGGGGAGAAGTACATGAACTCAACTTGCTTTGTATGCTACTTATGTATTTCTGTCCCTAGGTGCGGCAGACTGTGGCATACTATGTGGCCGTCATGCCTCTAATCAGAAATTTGAAGTGGTGTGAGGTCTTCTTACTTCCCCACATCTGCAGTTTAGGGTGAGTCACTGAAAGTGGGACATCACTGACTTCACTGAGTCCGGGGGCAAAGACAAGACTCTTGTACTGTCCCAGCCCATCTAGTGCAAGGCTTTATATAACCCTGCACATAATTTACAGTAACTACAACAACACAATAGTGGGCAAAGTGATCATGAGGTCTGAGCTCACAGGCAGAGGAGAAACTGCTTCAGCTGACACTTCGGTGATCAAAGCCTTGCTGAGCAGGGAGATGTGCATATATATATATAAACAACCAACTTTTAATAGTCAGCAATTGGGAGGAAGGATTTAAGACTGGCCCACTAGCAGGCACCTTTTTTACACAACTCTGGAAGTTGCATCAGATGAAACCAGATGAATTTCTACAGGAAACAAAAGCTAATTTGTCTTTAGGGTTTGACTGAGAGAAACCCTTGTGTGGAATATTTAGTCATCAGAGCATTTCACTAATTTGTAACCAATTAGATTAAATGGTTTTTCCCAGTGGAGCCTGTAGACTGCGAAAAACCACACACAAGGGTTTCTCTCAGTCAAACCCTAAGGACAAATTAGCTTTTGTTTCCTGTAGAAATTCATCTGGTTTCATCTGATGCAACTTCCAGAGTTGTGTAAAAAAGGTGCCTGCTAGTGGGCCAGTCTTAAATCCTTCCTCCCAATTGCTGACTATTAAAAGTTGGTTGTTTATA